>NW_026900102.1:0-136024 GCF_033153095.1 Gastrolobium bilobum
GTAGTCGATTTATCTGCACCTGCACATGTCATAAGTCAGATAACACTGCGGGAAATAGATGAGGATGAACAGGATGCCGATATGGACAGCGATGAGGACGGTGAACCTGAGAGTGTTATTCCGGTAGGTGACACGTCAGATACTGACGTAGAGGATGATTTCGACGCTGACACAAGCTCACCATCCCCGGGTTCGTAGGTTACGAGACCACTTCGTGTTGACCCTGTTAGCAGTGGTAAGATTTGTTTTTTAAAGATTTAATTTAGCAATTATTTTTTTTGTTATGAATGGTATTGACGGTGGCATTATAATGCATCCGTAGGTTCTGAGGTCGAGCCATTTTGGAATGAAAGCTCACATTATTCCTTCATTAATTGGTCCACCCTAATGATGAGACGGAGATATTGTATGGTGACGATGATGATCACGGTGGCTGGCAATTAGGGGATCCTTTATATTTGTATCAGGAGTTTCGTAGCAAATCTGAAATGCAACATGCAGTCAAATTATATTGTATGAAGGCTCACCGTACTGCCGTTGTGGCAAAAAGTGATGACCATAGATTTGTGATGAAGTGTCGACACCATAATGATGGATGTCCCTGGTATGTGAGGGCATTGTTGCCGAAGAATGGAAATACTTGGGTGGTTAGTAAGTGGGTTAAAGAACACACCTGCCTAAACCAAGGTCTTACCCGGGATCATAGACAGTTGGATTCTGATGTGATATGTGCAACCATTATCAGTATGTATTATTCGATATATCTAACTTCCTAAGGTATGTTTACGTTAATCAGTTTGTATTCTGACTGTTGGTCAGTGTTTTTTTTATATAGGTATGTTAAAAGAAGATCCATCATTGAAGCCAGTTCTTATTCAAGAGAGGGTACAATGTTTGTATGGATACAACATATCTTACAGGAAAGCTTGGAAGGCTAAAATGAAAGCCATTGTCAAGTTATTTGGCGACTGGGATAAAGTAAACCCATAATCCAAATTGATGGCACGCATTTGTACGGTAAATACAAAGGAACTCTTTTGATTGCAACTTCACAAGATGGAGATGGTTACATTCTCCCTATTGCATTTGCTATTGGTCCTCCGGGTGAGAGATTGGATGATTGGTCGTGGTTTCTTAGCCTCATGTGTTTTCACGTCACGCATAAGCATGGCATTTGTCTAATATCCGATCGTCATCCTAGCATCATCAGGGCTGTAAGAGATCATGCCGGTTGGCAGCCACCATTTGCGTATCATGTGTTTTGTCTACGCCACATCGGAAGCAACTTTAACACTAAGTTTAGAGATGTGGAATTAAAGAAAACCCTGATGAAGCTAGGTACAATCTTCTTTTTAATATGTACAAATTGTATATAATTAATCCTTTTGTATCTAACGCATCATTTTGTATTCCAGGGTACTTGAGTTCAAAGATTCATTTTGATATCAGATTCTAGGAATTTATCGACAGTAACCCTCAAGTAGCTTCATGGATAGATCAGATTCCCAAAGAAAAATGGTGCAGGTCTTACGATGAGGAGGGTCGGAGGTTTGGTCACATTACGACTAACCTATCTGAGTGTGTGAATAAGGTCCTGAGGGGTGCACGTAATTTGCCTATAACAACATTGGTGAAGATGACTCAAAGTAGACTTGTTGAGTATTTCGTCAAGAGACGTGAAAAGATCCAAAAAGCAAAGGCAAAGGGTTGGAGAATTGCAAAAAAAGTTGAGGATATCATCCAAAAAAATGATCAATTAACAGAGAGCCTCCGTGTGCGGGTTTTTGATAGGGACCTGCAGCTATTTGAAGTTGAGGATGCCTACAATCAATCAACTCATGATGCAGGTGACATAATGAGGGTGGACTTACTCAATCGCAAATGTCAATGTGGACGGTTCACATCTAGAAGATTTCCTTGCAGTCACGTCTTAGCGGTGTGCAAGGTAGAAAAGTTGAACCACTATGATTATGTTGATCCTGTGTTATCAATTGCACAAATTGATAAGGTATATGCTGCACATTGGTATCCAATGGGCAATGAGTTGTTGATTCCACAAATTGATGGCCCAACCATTATCCCAAATGCATCTTTGGTACGTGCACAAGGAAGACCCAAATCGTCAAGGATACAGAATGAGATGGATTGGGTTGAGTCTCAACCGACAAGCACTCAGAGTAGATGTAGCCTGTGTAAGCAAATTGGTCACTATAAACGTACATGTCCTATGAGGATTCCCAATACAAGATGAATTGCGGAGGAAGCAGGGGAGGGGCTTAATGTTTTGATGGTTTAACATTATAGGCATTTATGGTTTTATATGCTTGTATTTGATGTCATGATGTTTGTATTTGAATGTAATGACGGTGCTATGTTTGTATTTGATGTCATGATATTTGTATTTGAAAAAAATGAACGGGTTGATGTAATGATGCTTGTATTAATAAATTATATGTGTTTAAATTGTTACAACGCAGATTTGGTGCGCATACACCAACGTTTTGACACAGTACGTAAACCATGTATGAATTTAACTTCATCTTAGTTTTTTGACTCGGAAATTATGCTCCCTAAGTCACACTCCCTTAGTGGATCAGTGTAGAGTGGAAACCTAGGGCAAAAAACATGTGTAATTTGGATTTGGGGTCCTAAACCAACAATTTAGTCGATTAACCTGTACTGGTTTAGTCGACTAGGGTAGTCGACTAAACCAGTACAGGTTAATCGACTAAATTGTTGGTTTAGGACCCCAAATCCGAATTACACATGTTTTTTGCCCTAGATTTCCACTCTACACTGATCCACTAAGGGAGTGTGACTTAGGGAGCATAATTTCCGAGTCAAAAAACCCATGTGGACATTAAATTCCTAAAACCAAGTCGTATGTTGTCATAACGTTTGTTTACGGTTAACAATACAAGATGTAGCCTTTTTAAACACATGTACTGATTTGCTGTGATGTGTTATGGACGAATGTGACCTGTTCAATATTGTTTTGTGCCGTGATGATCAAATTGCTAAAAAGGTTCCATTCATAAGTTATACAATATTGAAATGGAATTCAATTCATTACACAACATAACATAGATCCAAAAAACATAACAATTCTGCATTCATTAAAAAAAGTTACATTACATCAACGACTTAAAGGAAATACATGAACAAAACATAATAACATGATGTAAACCCTAAATCTACTCGTCATCCCCGTCTGTGTCCGTCTCCGAGTCGTCCTCATCTGACACATGACCCCCATCCCCTGCTGCCTCAGCTACCTCACCACCTCTTGCAAGCTCCAGACGAGCAAGCCTGTCTTCCACACCCTTAAACCTTCCCTGTATGTGTCTAAACCTTTCATTCCCTTTCTTTCTCCATTTTTTATGTGCCAGCGCCATCTTTCCTATCTTCTTTGTCATTGCATTTATGCCCTTCATGACATCACGCAGTGAAAATCCACCTTCAGGTTCAGCTATCTCCTCAACCTCAGCCACATCCTCCTCCTCCTCCTCCTCCTACACCTCTGGCTCAACAATATGGTCATCTGAGGCAACATAAGGAACCTCAACCTGGGGCATACCACTGAACTCCCACACACCCGATCTTGTGTTCTTAGTAATCTTGCACTGCTCCAATAGACGCTTTCCGAACTTGCAATTATAGCCCGTGGTCTTCTTCAACAGCTCAGTCTCCATGGGAACACCAAAGTGAACCAATATCCTCTGTACCAGACAGGCGTATGGAAGATGACCCTTATGTTTGGCCTTAAACATAAACCAACAGATATAGTGCCTCTAGTTCACCATCTGGGCATGTCGGATAGCCCACATAATGGGAATGTCATGTTCCAACACCCTGGAATGATTAAAAGATCGCGAAAACAGAACGTGGGTGAGGACATAGTGTAGTATACGGGACTCCACAGAAAGCAACCCCACCGTATAGTGCAAGTGTTCCCCACGGACTCTTCTCTGCTCCTGCACGGCATCCTCTCGTACATATCTTGGAAGTACTACACCACTATCAGCGTCATACGCCACAGTCTGAGAAGAGTCAAAATCATAGCCGAGTATCTCCAACCATGCAGGTGCCGTCATGATGATCTCTATTCCACAGACCCTCGACCTCAGCTCGCCCTGTACGTAGCTGAGGTTATGGTAGAAGGCCCGCACCATAAGCTCTGAATACGGACATAGGGTCTCGGCCAACACCCTCAGATGTGCCGCCTCCAACACCCCCACAATTTCAAATCCCTCCTTATCAAAAAAGGTTGTATCCAAAGATTTTGGAGCACATAACGGCCGGTTCAAATGGTCACGTACGAATGAAGCGTGGACGACAGGGTCGTCCTCAAACAGATACCCATACGGGAGGTCAACAGTATCAGGCTCTTCGTCTTGTCGCCTTGACGAAGAAGGCCGCTCTTGCCTATGCTTGGTGCGTCTCTCAAGTGACTCATTGCCCTCATCGCTTGTCTTCTGCAGCTCGTCATTTGTTTAGGGTACCTACAATGAAACATGTCAGCATTTAACTATATGAAACATGTCATGATGGTAATGAAAACTTGCAACATAAGGGCTGTAAACCAAAAGCAAACTTTTGCCACATACAAACTTTTCAAACAAAAAAATTCACACAATGCAAAAAAATAAACCTTAGTAGATTAGGGTTACAAAACCTACAACAAACACTTTGATTAGAGTTCACAAATTCGGACAGCAAACAAATAAAAAAAATTCCTAAACCTAAAACACAATGCAAGTTAAGAAACCTTACCTATCCTTCAGATTTCACGATTTGGACCGTATTTGGGGGCAATCCACACGCCTGAGGGAAGGGTTTGGGGCGTTCTTCAGCTGCTCCTGCGGATTTGGGGTTTGGGCCGCCTCCTTAGTCGATTAGGTTTGCTACTCCCCCTCTGCCGAATGGGGGGGTTTTTTAAAAAACAAATCAGTCGACATTTAGTCGACTAAATATCGTTACTTTGTCGACTACATATCCCAAAAATGTAGTCGATTAAGATGCTTTTCTAGTCGACTAAATATGCGGTAGTCCACTTTCTGAAGTTTGACCATTTGCTCGACTAAAAAAGCAAGGTAGTCGACTAAAAGGGGGCAGGTTGGTGGATAGTTCTGGATCAGGGGAAAATTGGTTATTAATTAATTAATGAGGGGCAAAAGGGTCAAAAAGCCGGTATGGCTTCTATAACTGGTCAGGGAATCCTTAATCTATCTAAGCATATTGTTCTTAATTCGGTTCTAGTTGTTCCTTCCCTGGACTTCAATCTCCTCTCTGTTAGTAAGCTTAGTTCTAACCTTATTGCAAAATTATTTTCTGGCCCACTTTTTGTGTCTTTCAGGACGTCCAGACCAGGGAGATTCTTGGCAATGGTGTTAAACGACACAATCTATATTTTTTTGAGGCCTCTGATGAACAAGACTTGCATTCTCGAGCATCTGTTACTCGTGCTTCTGACTTCCAGTCTGAAATTTGGCTTTGGCATAGAAGACTAGGACACCCTTCCTTTATGTATCTCCAAAAGTTATTTCCCCATTTATTTTCTAAATGTAATCCCTCTCAGTTTCAGTGTTCCACTTGTGAAATGGCCCAAAGACATCGCATCCCCTTTTATCCCAGTTTGAATAAAAGTTGCATCCCATTTCAGGTCATCCATTCGGATGTCTGGGGCCCATCTAAAGTCTCTTCTTTTTCTCATGCTTATTACTACGTATCTTTTATTGATGAGTGTACTCGGATGATGTGGATATCTTTACTTATAAATAAGAGTGACGTCTTCCCTATTTTCCAGAAATTCCATTATATGGTTCAGACTCAGTTTCGAAGTTCAATTCAAATATTTCAATCAGATAATGGACTTGAATATAAGAATAAACTGTTTTCTGAATTCCTAGAATCTAAAGGTATCAAACATCAGACCTCATGTCCTTATACACCTCAGCAAAATGAGTTAGCTGAGAGAAAGAACAAACATTTGTTAGAAGTGACCCAGACATCCTTGTTTGACATGAATGTCCCTTCCCGGTTTTGGGGGGAGGCAGTCCTTTCAGCAGCTTATTTAATCAATCGTACTCCCTCTAGTTCCCTAAATTTCCTTACTCCACAGCAAAAATTAGAGTCCTTCTTCTCCATTCCTCATGTCTTGAATCTTGAACCTCGAGTCTTTGGGTGTACTGCCTATGTCCATGTTCCCAAAACTCTTCGAAGTAAGCTTGACCCTTGTGCTAAAAAATGCATTTTCATTGGATACTCTGATCTTCAAAAAGGTTACCGTTATTTTGATCCTACCACCCACAAAATGCATGTTACCCTCGAAGTCTCTTTTAGGGAAACCGAAGCCTTTTATGCAGGGGGAGCATCTACTTCTTCTTCTCAAGGGGAGACCACACACATTGGAGAAGAAGAATTATGGCTATCTATGGTTCCCAATCCAGTACCTTCCAACATAAATGATGAACCCACATATACTGATCCTCTTCATGAGTCTTCTCCTGAAGTCATTCTTGATCCTCCAGAAGCAGATGAAAATAATGCAAGTTCCCCTATATCCCATGAAACACCATGCCTAACTGAATCACCAGTAGAACAGAGTCCAAATCTACATTGAGTCCAGAACCGAATTGATTCCTGCTCCTAATGATATTCAAATCAGAAGATCTGAGAGACAAAATAAAGGGAAACCCAAAACTGTGTATGAACCAGACCCGAAAGTGAAATTGAAGTATCCCATTAGTAATTATGTGTCATCCCATAGGCTTTCTGGATCGTATGCTCTAGCAATTGAACAATTATCTACCGTATATATTCCTAATAGTGTGCAGGAAGCTTTGGAAGATCCTAGATGGAAACAAGAAATGAATACTGAAATGGAAGCACTTCAGCACAATAAAACGTGGAGATTAACCTCTTTACCGAATGGGAAGAAGACAATTGGGTGAAAATGGGTATACACCGTGAAGCTTAAAGTAGATGAGAGCATTGATAGATACAAGGCAAGACTTGTAGCAAAGGGATACACACAAAGGTATGGAGTAGATTATCAAGATACGTTTGCTCCTGTAGCTAAACTTAATACAATCAGAATCTTAATATCCATTGCTGCAAATAGAGACTGGCCATTGAAATAGTTTGATGTGAAGAACGCTTTTGAATGGTGATTTAAAAGAGGAGGTCTACATGGAGGTTCCACCTGGAGTGAAGTTAACTTCTTCGGAGGACAAGGTGGTTTGCAAACTAGAGAAGGCCCTTTATGGTCTAAAACAGTCACCCAGGGCATGGTTTGGAAGGCTCTCTTTAGCAATGAAGAAGTTTGGCTACAAAAAAAGCAACTCAGATCATACGTTATTCATAAAGCATAATAATGGGAGGGTGACAATTCTCATCGTTTATGTAGATGATATGGTGCTAACCGGGGATGACAGAGAAGAAATGAAGTTACTTGAGGAGAAGTTAGCTGCTGAATTCGAAATGAAGGATTTGGGTCCTCTAAAATACTTTCTTGGAATTGAAATTGCAAGATCTGAACAAGGTATATTTTTGTCCCAAAGGAAATACATTTTAGATCTTCTCTCTGAAACTGGAATGATGGCTTGCAAACCTGCAGAAACCCCAATGGAAGTGAATCATGCTTTGGGTATTTATCCGGATCAGGTCGAAGTAGATAAGAATAGATATCAGAGGTTAGTAGGAAAGTTAATTTATTTGTCACATACTAGACCAGATATCACATATTCTATTAGCATTGTGAGTAGGTTCATGCACTCTCCCAGTGAAGAACACATGAAGGCAGTATATCGTATTTTGAGATATCTCAAAGGTTCTCCAGGGAAAGGACTCCTGTTTTCAAAAAATAACAGAGCTTGCATTGAAGGATACACGAATTCTGACTGGGCTGGTGACAAAACCACAAGACAATCAACTTCAGGGTATTTTACTTTCGTAGAAGGAAATCTGGTTACATGGAAGAGCAATAAACAAAAAGTAGTGGCAAGATCAAGTGCGGAGGCTGAATTCAGAGGTATAGCCTGTGGTGTTTGTGAATTGTTGTGGGTTAAGAATGTCTTGGCAGATTTGGGAATTTCATATGACAAACCAATGAATCTCTTCTGTGATAACAAAGCAGCTGTAGAAATAGCACATAATCCAGTTCAACATGATAGAACTAAACATGTTGAAGTGGATAGACACTTTATAAAGGAAAAGCTTGATAACCAGATAATTCAGATTCCTCATGTTCGATCCAAAGAGCAACTTGCTGATATTTTAACAAAGGTTGTCCTAGAAAAAATGTTTGAAGAAATCATTGGCAAGCTGGGCATGTTAGATATCCATGCACCAACTTGAGGGGGAGTGTTGAAGAAAGAAATTAATTTTAAATTACTGTTGAGATAAGTTTAGTTTGTTTAGATTAAGTTGTTTAAATTAGAGTTTGTTTGTATATTTATGTTCCTGTTTATTCTGATAAGTTGTTAACATGACATTTATAAATACACCTCATTTGAGAGGTAACTATGAATGAAGATGTTGTACAGTTCTATGAATTAGTTTCAACAGTGAGATTGAATATTAAGCACAAACAAGGATCGATCTGAGATGCCCTCAATAGTATACGATGGTAGTGTATATTGTTTGTTTTGGAACAATATTTATCTAATTGAGCGTTCCATGGATCAGTGATCAAAATATCACTATTCACCAAAAATTTTATCCAAATAACTTGTGAATAGTATTATTTCTCTACATGTCACGTGCACAATTTTGTTAGACAGTGTAGCGAATTCAGTTTGCAAGTAGCGGTTGCAAAAGGCAAAGCAAAATGACATTGGTTGGATTATATATTGCAACCAATTTTGCTATCTCATGAAACGAACTTGGTGTCCACCAGAAACATGATACATCGACAAATTGAGTTTGCTACAGTATTCAGCAAACCTGTCAACATGGCATATTGAAAAATAATATTATTTGTGTGGTACTTGGATAAAAAAATTTGATAAACAGTGACATGTTCACTGTTCTGCGTCCTTTTGTGTTTGTGATGATAAGCCAACATAATAATTATGCACAATAATTACTTCTACTTTTGCAGCTTTCAAAGTTTAGGTGGGGTTACTTTTGCAGTGCTAGTCAGAAATTTCGTCGATGCTTCATTTGATGTGACGTGAAATTTAATTGAAATAAAATTTAAAGTAAAATAAAAGTTACAAAGCAGAAAAATCTCAATCATCCACCGCTAAATTTTAACGTGTGAAACAGAGTTAATCGTTGGAAAAATTAAAAATTAAAGATTTGATCTAAAGTCTGTTTTTTTTTTAATTTTTTATTTTAAACATCAGTTAATATAAATATATCCAACTCTTTGTGACAACACTTCACAAAAAACGCAGATTTATATTAATTGAGTCGATTGAATTTAAAGTCTTCTAGTTGTTTAATGGCCTATATGAAGTTGCAAGTAACTTCCAAATGTCCTATTTAATTCTCCATCTACCAATTTTATTATAGGAAGTGTTTGACTTACTGAAAGACATAATTTATATTATTTTATTCTCATAAAAAGGAGAAATTCACATCTTTATATATTTTTATTCACTTTCTCTGCTCTTTTATCTATTTCTTTCTCTCACTTAAAATGACATAATTTTACATCCTTTAAAATGATACACATTTTTTTCTTTCATTATATATGTTGAAACTTCCAACAGCTCTATTTAATTCCACGTCTATCATTTCACCTATTTTAATTTTCTATATATATATATATATAAAGTAAGGATATTCTAACTACCAAAGATTCTTACTACTAACTTACTACCCATCACATCACCATTGGGTCAAAAAGAGAGAATGTTAAAAAGTTTTTGAAGAGATAGAAAATGTTAATCTAATGGCAATTAAATAGGTAGTAAGTTGGTAATGAAAAATTTTAGTAGTGAGAATAACCCTCATCACACACACACACACACACACACACACACACACATAAGAATTACGGTAAATATTTACCTTAATTTTTAATTTTTGGTTTGTAGTTTACTTTGATGGAACCCAACCTGAGATGGAATATTGAGCAGAAACAAGGATCGATCTGAGATGCTCTCAATAAGATAAGATGGTAGGTGTTATGTATGAACATTAGTATGGTTATTGTATGGTTCTCCTCCCCCTGGCGTTAGTTATGGTCTTTGGTATATATAGTACTTCCATACGTGGTTATTGTGAACGTGGGTAGTTATAGAAACCCATCATCTAATCGTGGTAGGGCCCACTTTGGGTTATAGTATTTTGGCCGGCTTCCCTTCCGGGTGAAACCCCATCCGGGTTCTATCAGCTCTTCTTCTTGACTATTGATACCCGGATGTATAAACCCGGAACATTAAGCCCCCAAGCTCGGAGTGCAATGTCTATTTTACTCTAAGTTTATAAGTTATTTTACCCCTTATATCTTCTCTTTCTTATACGTCAGCATCCTCATTAAATTCTTCCTACTTAATCCTAATCTTGATTGCCATTTGTCACTTTCTTGTTGCCTTGATTCTCCAAACAGCTGCCCATCTGAAATGTCATATCCTGACAGCCATCATTGTCCTTCGAGATTCGAAAAGCCAGTTACTTTTTCGCTTCTCTTTATTACTACCTGCTTTGATTTTCCCATTCACTCCATTTCTTTTTCTCCTTAAAACCCCAAACCTCTTTTCCAGCATCTTCTTCTTCGTCTCCTTCTCTTTTAAGTTTTCTGGTCTTTTCTTCTTTCTGTGGTTTCTTGAAATTCTTTGTGTAAACTTGGTGTGACGCTGTTGCATTTAGTTGCTGTTCTTCATCAAACTACTCTGCTACATTTGGTTGATGTTCGTCATCAGACTATACAAGTAAGTACTTTCATCTTTACATTTGCTTTCGTTTCTTATTTCTTGCTTAATTTTAACTTTTACTCTACAAACTATTACCTGCATCTTTGAACATGCTCCTGAAAGACTCACATTTTCTCTTGATAAAAATCTTCTTTGTATTTATTCCTTCATATTTTTTAAGACTTCTTTTCCGGCTTTATGCGTTCTGGACGAACTAGGAATACCCTTATAACCACTGATAACCACCATTTTCTTCAGTTGAACTTTTTAACTTGTAATATGTCTTTTAAACTAGCTTTTACTGGTACCTTTCCATTTTCCAAATACTCTATAGTTGGGCTTCTCCAATCCACCTCTTCGACCATCCACACCACATTCGGAGCTCGAATATTCTGCTGTATAAAGGTCCTCAAATTTCCTGAGGCTTTAGTGCTCACCAGCTTTGACAACACATCTGCTCTAACATTATCGTTTCTCCGAATGTACTCTACTCGGATCTCCTTAAATTCTTTCATCAACTCCTGTACCCTTGCCAAATATTTAATCATAATCTCCCCTCGAGCTTGGTATACTCCGCTGATTTGCGAAGTTGCTAATTGGGAATCGCTATACACCTCTAGGAGCTCGGCTCCGAGCTCCTTTGCCAAAACCAAACCGGTAATCATTACTTCATACTCTGCTTGATTATTACTCGTGGGAAACTCCAATGCCAGCGAATGTTCTACGACCACTCCTTCCGGGTTCTCTATTATAACCTCTACCTCACTGCCTCTTTTGTTGGACGACCCGTCCACAAACAACTTCCACCAACCATTTTCTTGCTTCCCTCCGGGTTGTGTCATCTCTACCACGAAATCGGCTAAAGCTTGTGCTTTGCTCGCGTTGCGCGCTTCAAAATGAATGCCCAGAAAATGTGAGGTCTGACTTATGCAACATTTGCCTTATTGGTTGATTAGTCCGAACAACCACTTGATGACATTGGAAATACTGACGAAGCCTCCTTGCTGTAATCAACAGTGTAAATGTAATTTTCTCCACATGCTGATATCTTGTTTCTGCTCCTTGTAACACCTTGCTTGTAAAGTATACCGGTTGCTGTTTCCCATCTTTCCCTTCTCGGACGAGAACTGAACTAACAGCCTCTTGTGAAACAGATAAATATAAGTATAACACTTCACCTGGTTCTGGCTTGCCTAGGATTGGCGGCGAAGCCAACATCTCTTTGAAGCGTTGAAATGCTATCTCACATTCCTCCGTCCATGCAAAATTACTTGCCTTCTTTAGGAGTTGAAATAGTGGCAAAGACACTTGTGCAAACTTGGCCAAAAATCTGGACAAAGCTGTTACTCGCCTGTTCAACTTTTGGACTTCTTTAATATTCTCTGGGCTTTTCATTTCCATCACTGCTCTACACTTGTCCGGGTTAGCTTCAATTCCCCTTTCTGTTAACAGGAAACCCAAAAACTTTTCGGCTGGAACCTCGAAAGCGCACTTACTTGGGTTTAAGCGCATATTATGCTTGCTAACCTGCTCGAACACCTCATGCAAGTCTTGTAAATGTGTCTTACCGTCCCCCGACTTCACAATCATATCATCCATGTATACTTCCAACATTCTACCCATTTGTGCCTTAAACACTTTGTTCATCATCCTCATGTATGTCGCTCCTGCATTCTTTAATCCAAATGGCATGACATTATAACAATACACTGCATTATCAGTTATGAACGCTATTTTTTCTTGATCTTCCTTCCATAACGGTATCTGATTATACCCAGAATATGCATCCATAAATGACAACACTTTGTATCCAGAGGCTCTGTCTACTAAATGATCAATACTTGGTAAAGGAAATGGGTCTTTAGGACAAACTTTATTCAAGTCTGTATAATCTGTACACATTCTTCACTTCCCATCCGACTTCCTTATCAGCACCGGGTTGGCTAGCCACGTAGCATATTCTATTTCTCTAATAAAACCTACTTCCAAAAGCTCTTGTGTCTTTTCTTCAATGGCCCTCCTCCTTTCTAAACAAAATCTCCATTTCTTCTGCGCTACCGGCTTTACTCCTGGGGTCATTGCCAAGTTATGACAAGACAATGCCGGAACCATACCAAGCATATTTGAAGGTTTCCATGCAAACAAATCAGCATTCTTTTTCAACAAATCCTTCAAACTCTCTGCCACCTCGGGCTCCAACTCGGACCCCATCTTAGTACACTGCTGTGGAGATATCCCTAATTGAACTTTTTCCATTGCACTGGCAGGTTCCGGCCTATCCGCCTTGTCCTCCTCCCGAGGATCCATCCCCACCACCATTACTTGTTCTTCTTTCTTTCCTTCTTCTTCTCTTTGTACATTTCCTTCTTTGGCTTGTTGTGGTGGCTCCACAATATTTTTCTCCTTACCTGCTTGTGGAACTCGTAGACTCATATTATAACAACTCCGAGCAACCACTTGGTCCGCCTTTATCGTAGCTACTGACTCATCTTTGGCCACAAATTTCATAGCCAACTGATCAATCGACAAGAAGATTTTAAACTTCTTCATAAATGGCCGCCCCAAGATAACATTGTACGCCGAGCTCAAATCTACTACTGCAAACATCAAAGTGACCGTTTTATGCGCGGGCGCCTTGCCTAAAGTCATCGTTAATGGGATATATCTCAATGGCTTAATTTTATCTCCCGTGAAAGCTAATAACTCGGCTCCACATGGCTCCAACTGGTCATAATCCAAATCCATTCTTCTAAACGCATCCAAAAATATAATGTCCACCGAGCTCCTCGGGTCTACCAACATTCTATCAACACGATAATTTGCTAGCAGCCCAGAAATGACTAAAGGATCATCGTGCTCTGGATCAATTATCTCATCATCCAGTCATCAAAAACTACTTGTTTGCCTGTCTTTCTTCTTTCTTCCTTGAACCACGGCTTATCTGAAATGGCCATGCACATCTTTAAATGCTTTTTTCGAGCATTACTCGACTCTCCTCCTCCTGCTCGCCCTCTGGCTATAGTACATACGTGACCCAACTGGACCAGATTGGGGGATGTTTGCTTTTGTTGTGGAATCTTGCCTGCCTCTTGTCCTCTTCCTCCTGGTGGGCTCCGACTACGTTATGGTCGTCGGGATTTGTCCTCATTGCTACCATCTACATCTCTTCTCACGTACTTCTGTAACTTTCCTTCTTTGATCAACTGTTCAATGACGTTCTGTAAATTAAAACAGTCGTTTGTATAATGCGCGTACCCACGATGGAATTCACACCATCTGGTTTTGTCCGGAAACTTTGACCGAATGGGTGGCGGCCTTGGGACATTTCTCATTTCTGCCGACATTACTTCTTTAAATATCTGGGCTCTAGACGTGTCCAAAGGTGTGAACTCTCTCCGATATGGCTCTCTGAATCTTTCTCCGACTAGACGAGGTCGTCGCTCTTCAAACTGCCCTCTTCTTGCTGGTATCTCCGGCCTCCGACTTTGACTTGCTTCCCGAAAACCTTACTCAATTTGCTTTTGAGAAGATCTAAATTCTTCCAAATCAATATACTTTCTGATTCTTTCTAGCAAATCTTCCTTTGTAGCCGGAGACTTTTTGGCTAACGAGTTGGCAATTCCTCCGGGTTGTAATCCAGTAGTGAATAACAACAGATACGTCTGATTTTCTAAACCCTTAACTTGTCTTGCTTCTGCCTGAAAACGTTCATAATAATCTCGCAACTTTTCACCGGGCTTTTGTCTTACTCCGCACAAATTATGCGTTGTTTTAGGCTGGGGTCCGCAATGAGCAAACTGTTGCACGAACCGTTGTGATAAGTCCACCCAACTTTCGATGGAGTTATCTGGTAAAGCCGTAAACCACTCCAAAGCCTGTTTCTCAAAAACACAGAAAATGTTCGACACAACAATGAATCTGATTCGCCACACAAGGACATTGCTGCCCGGAACACTGTCACGAACTCCTTTGGGTCTGAACTTCCATCACACGTCTTCATGTCACTTGGTTGCTTAAACCAAACCGGGATTTGTTCTGCTCTAAGCCTCCCCGACAAAGGAGTTCCTGATGGTCCCTGATTAATGGGGGGCGCCGGAATCCCCTGTTGAGCTCCTCCGAGTTGTCTATTCCAAACGGGTACATCCTGCTCCCTATTGGCCATTTGTCTATTGCCATGATGAGGACCCAAGCCTTCTGCCTGCCCTGGTCCGTAATGCTGATAATCCCAATTCGCTTGTCGCCTTCTATCTCATTGACTTTGATCTCTAACCCAGTAATGATACTCGGTATCGTCTCGTGGAACTTCACCTCTGCGATTGTCATAACTTCTTCCTCCTTCTGGCCTCCACCTTTGATAAGTTTCTTCATATCGACCTCTGTTTACCTCTCGTTCATCTCGCCGAGTATAATCTTGACGTGCTCCTAAATATTGTTCTTCCTCCCATATCACCTTTTCTTCCACCTGTTGATCTTCTCTATTTTGATATTGCCTAGCCCAGCCCGTTCTCCGGGCATAATCCTCAGGTATCCTTTCTCCTATCCGCGGATTTGTTCCTCGTCTTCTGCCTTGATAGCCTCCCCTTTCTGGATAACCCCTTGACTCTTGACAGAGTTTTCCTCTCCTCCCTTCATTTCTTCTATTCCCCCGCACCGTTGGAGGTGATAAAGGAATATAGCTAGGAAGAGGAGACAAGGAATCTCCTCCTCTGTTGGGTGATTGCTGCTCATTCTCTACAGGATGCCTTTCCTCTGCTCCACGTCTCTTTTGCCTTCCTTCTAGATGTTGCTTATTCTTGATATCCTCCACTAACTGAATCAAAGCTTCTCCAATGGTATCTAGAGACCGACTCCTTCCACTGGATTGGAAAGAATCCTCCTCTCCTAGGTATCCTCTGTCGTCTTCCGCTCTCTCATCATGGTAGTTGCTTGCCATGACTCAAGAAAATGCGTAGGAATTTTTTTACCTATTCTCACAGACGGCGCCAAATGTTCTGTATGAACATTAGTATGGTTATTGTATGGTTCTCCTCCCCCTGGCGTTAGTTATGGTCTTTGGTATATATAGCCCTTCCATAGGTGGTTATTGTGAACGTGGGTAGTTATAGAAACCCATCATCTAATCGTGGTAGGGCCCACTTTGGGTTATAGTATTTTGGCCGGCTTCCCTTCCGGGTAAAACCCCATCCGGGTTCTATCAGCTCTTCTTCTTGACTATTGATACCCGAATGTATAAACTCGGAACATTAGGTATGGATTTGGATCCTCTATAATAATAGTTATATGGTCATGTTATTTGATCACAATTATTTATTTAAAAATAATACATTTTTTCTTTCTTATCTTATCATCAACGAGTGATTATGACCTCACATAATCACTGTAAAAAGATTCAAATCCAATAGATATACTGATAGTAGTGCATTGTTCTATCAAGTGAAATGGAATAATAACTACTATGTAATGGAGCGTTCCTTTGTGTTTGTGATGACAAGGCTATATTGATTAATGGCCACTGGTTTAATTTCTTCGCAATTATCACATTGACATAATAATAGTGCACAATAATTTCTTCTACTTTTACTTTTGCTTCTGTGGGGTAAGATGCCAGTCAGAAATTTCATTGATATATTTTTTTTTTTTGGTAACCATTTCATTGATACTTTATTTGATGTGACGTTACGAAATATAATTAAAATAAAATTTAAAGGAAAATAAACGTTACAACTTTCAATGGAGAAAAAATCTCAATCATGTACCGCTAGATTTTTTATTTTTTACTTTATTCCACACCGAATAATTTTGTAAGTTTTTTATAATTCGAAGCAATGTTATTAAAACTGGTTCGGTTATTAATTCGATCGAGACACTAGGTCACTGATTCAATCAATGGATCACTGGTTCAACCGCATGATCGATAATTATATACAATTTTATAATTTATATTAAAAAAATATAAATATATCCAAATATCTAAAAAATAATGATAAGAATTTCAAATATTTTAATATAAAAAATAATAAATCACATATTATTATCTAATAAAAGATCAAACAACAATATAATGATCGTGATATGGAGCTTTAGGTTCAAAAAATGACATATCTAACTATAAATCAAATCAAAATTTTCTGGATAGCGCATAACTGATATAATATTAGAGTTGTAGGTACATAACTTATGTAAGTCAATAAGCAAAAAAATATTTAAATATGTCCATTATGATTTTTTTTAAAAAAATAAATAATTTGATTTTTTTTAGGACCAGGCCGGATCACTGGGTCACACCGATTCTGATGCATGGCTGGTTCGTTGCTTCAACCAGACCGGTTATATGACCAATTTATTGGTTCCTTGGTCGACCCGGCCGGGTCAGTCCGATTTTAATAACACTGATTCGAAATTTGGGGGAAGGATTAGTATTAAATCACTCCAAAAATTAATATTAAAAATTAATATCAGTTTCCATACACTAACTAAATTATCATCATTTAATATTTGCATCTAAATTTTAACGTGTGAAACAGGAAAACTTTTAGCATATTTTTGGACTATGGTGTTCCTCTCATTAAAAAAATGACAAAGAGAATTTTTTTTTCTTCATCCTCTCTCATTTCTCCTCAATCTCTCTTCTGCCCCATCCAATATTTTGTACGTCGGGAGCATGGTAGTTAAAATCGGGATTTAAATCTTAAAATCCCGATTTTAACGATTTATTTTTGCTAAAACGATTTAGATTTTACTTAAAATGGTTTCCAATATAAAATCCTGATTTAGACATTTACTTAAGTCCCAATTTTAAGATTTAAATCCCGATTTTAACTATTGGAATCATGTTAAGCAAGTTAGAAAAATTGTTGAATATAACATTGCTGATGTTTCATCCAAAGATGAATGGATTGTGAAAAATGAAGGAACTTTATCTCATGATGAAAGTTTAGATGAAGACAATTTTGAATAATGTAGTTGAAGATCACGTGGAACAGAATGTCTTCGATGATAATAACTTGAATGATTTATTAGCTTAGACCCTTAGAGTATGACAATTGTATGCAAATGTATAAGGATGATGGCAGGTAGGGGTGGCAATACGGGTCAACCCGACACGACACGTTTTTGACCCGTACACTATTTGACACGACCCTGACACGACCCGTTTTGTAAATGGGTCGTAAAACACAAACCCTGACACGACCCGTTGTGGGTCACGGGTCGACACGACACGACCCGCAAAATTTAAAATTTTAAAAAAAGTTGGATTTTTTGAAAAATAAATAAATTAAAAACAATAAAAAATAAAAAAAAATAAAAAAAGATTAGCTTCTATTTTTTGAGATTTTTAGTTCCTTTTATTCTTTTCTATACTAAACAATGACTATATATATCAATATATAAATGAATAAAAATAATAATATAATAAAATATTTAATAAAAAAATAAAAAAATGACACTGTGCGGGTTGACACGCAAACCCGCGGGTTGACACGTGACCCGACACGAAAATAAACGGGTCACATTTACACAATCCTGACACGACCCGCCCTGACCCGCGGGTTGACACGACACGTGATTTGGCGGGTCGGGTCACGGGTCAACCCGCGGGTCAATACCTATATTGCCACCCCTAATGGCAGGTAGTCTATTTTTCTTAATTTTTTTAATACATAAGCATATGTATATAAAAATTTAATTTTAGAGTGCAGGTAAAATCTACGATTTGTATTACAATTTTACGATTTACGATTTTTTATTCCCTTTCCGATTTTAGGTAAAATATCGATTTTGACTACCTTGGTCGTGAGCATCAAATTCCATATGGTGAAACAGAATTAATCATTCGAGATATAAAAATTAAAGATTTGATCTAAAGTCTTTTTAAAAAAAAAACAGTTATTGTAAATATATCTAACTATTTATAACGTGTCAGATAAACTTATACGGTCTCCAACATATATATGATTTTAAGCCAAAAAGAGCAATAATCTTGAATGAAAAGGCCCACAATTACCATTAAAATGATAAATCCTAATCAGGTATATTGTCACTGATTTTCTTATATTTTTGTAGGAAAAAGGACGAGAAAGGGGCTCAGTTGAGCAAGACAGAAAAACACAAGACTGAATTCATCGCGTTACTGGCGCGACCTTGGCGCTGTCAGCGCCAACATCTTCGTTCAACACAGTCCATTCGCACTAGTAGCGCTAAGCCACTACCTCCAAACATATTTCCCACGCTATTAGCGCCAATCTGGCGCTAGTAACGCAGGAGGCACGTGACTGTTGTAAATATTGGTTGTTTTATTATTATTATTTGTTGCCAAGCCCATTAGGTCAAATATTAGGGTTTTCATTCTCTATAAATAAAGACCTCTTTGTACAGATTATTTACACAATTCAATAATATCAGAATACCTTTTTTCAAGTTTATACCTTTTTTCAAGTTGGTATCAGAGCTCTCGATCCTGAAGGCTCTGCTTCCGCACCTATTGTCTTTAGAACAAAACCTTTTATTCTTTTCGTCTCTCGCTGCCATCAACTGCCACTGGAATTTTTTTTTCTGGGGACCTCTTGGACCGAGAAGACCTCTACTTTTTCTCATCAAACACCTTCAGTCACGTTAAAAAAATCAGATCGATGTTACTGTTCATCGCGTTTTTTTTCAAACAAGACAGAATCTGTTTCATCGTGTTTGGACCTTTTCTCGGCGGTTTTTCAACTCCGACCAGCCCCAGATAGAACCGAGCTCGCCGGGCGCCGTTGCCCTAGAAATCTAAGCCCGGAAGACCACCGCACGCTCCCACACGCGCCTCTCCTTCATCGGCGCGTGAAGCCCACTCGCAGACCACTCCACCGGCGCGTGGAGGCGCGTGGGGGTGGTTCTCGGCGGCGGACCAGTGCAGTTCTTCTTGTCTCCTTGTCTTCTTTCTGGATCTGTGTTGTTTTCTCAGATCAGACATCGTTTGGTATTTTTTTCGTATTTTTTGGCTTCTTGGAGCTTTTCTTTGACCATTTTTTGTGCAGTATGGCCTCTTCTCAAAGGAGTTCCTTTACAAATTTTTATGATGGTACATCTTCTAGACCTAAGAGAGATGATCGATGGTGTTCTTATTGTAAAAGAACAGGTCATATCAAGGATTTATGCTTTCGCCTCCATGGAAAGCAAACTGTCTTAGAAAAGATAGCAAGGATGCGTGGTCAAGCACATTTTACTTCCTCTGAAATAATCCCTGCACCTAATGAGACCCAACTTGCATTTTGTCCAAATGAGTTGGAACGACTCCGAACCATCCTTGATTATCTGAGTAAGCCATCTGATACTAATGCTTTGGCTATGACTGGTATGAGCTCCAAAACTCAGTCTTTCCTTTCTTCATGTAATGATTTTAAACATTCTTGGGTTGTTGATTCTGGTGCTACTGATCATATGGCTTGTTGTGCTGACTCCTTTACTTCTTATCAGCCTACCTAGTATCAGAGCAGTAGGGTGCATATGAGTTTATGCCCTGAAATATAATTCTGATGGAACTCTTGAGAGATACAAGGCTCGATTAGTTGCCAAAGGTTACTCTCAAACCTATAGCATTGATTATGAAGAAACATTTGCTCCAGTTGCAAAGATGAATACGGTGAGAGTCTTGTTATCCCTTGCTGCCCATCACAATTGGGATATAAATCAATTTGACGTGAAGAATGCTTTCCTCAATGGTGAGTTAGAAGAAGAAGTTTACATGGAAATCTCGCCTGGTTTTGATTATGTGAAGGGAGAAAATAAAGTTTGTAGATTAAAAAAGGCCTTGTATGGATTAAAGCAGTCACCTCGTGCCTGGTTTGAAAAGTTTACTAAGGTTATGATGACCTTAGGATACAGACAGAGTCAAGGAGATCATACTCTTTTTTTCAAGCACTCCCAAAATGGGAAGTTTACTGTGCTCCTTGTATATGTTGATGATATTATTATCACAGGTGATGATTTTGTGGAGAGATAGATTCTGCAAACACGGCTTGCCTCTGAGTTTGAAGTCAAAGACCTTGGGAAACTGAGATATTTCTTAGGGATAGAAGTAGCTCATTCGAGCAAAGGAATTTTTATCAGCCAGAGGAAATATGTTCTTGATCTTCTCAAAGAAGCAGGAAAGCTCGGGTGTAAACCCTCTAATACTCATATTGAGCAGAATCACAAGATAGGCTATGAAGAAGAAAGTCCTCCAGTTGATAAAGGACAATATCAACAGCTAGTTGGGAAATTGATATATCTGGCACATACTAGACCAGACCTAGCTTATGCTGTTAGTGTTGTCAGTCAGTTTATGCACGATCCAAAGGAGAAACACATGCAGGTAGTAGAGAGAATTCTTCAGTATCTTAAAGCTACTCCTGGTAAAGGATTGTTATTCCGACGTAATGACAATCTCTCTTTAGAAGTCTACACTGATGCTGATTATGCTGGATCTGTGACTGACCGTCGATCTACCACTGGTTATTGCATGTTTCTCTGTGGTAACTTAGTGACATGAAGAAGTAAGAAACAAGATGTGGTTGCCAGATCAAGTGCAGAAGCTGAATTTCGAGCTATGGCTCAAGGCATTTGTGAGTTACTATGGTTGAAAATTGTACTTGATGATCTCAAAATAAAATGTGAGGGACCTATGAAGCTGCTATGTGACAATAAGTCCGCTATTTGTATAGCTCATAATCCGGTTCAACATGATCAGACTAAACATATTGAGGTCGACCGCCATTTCATCAAAGAGAAACTTGATAGCGGGTTGATTACCACTCCATACATTCCCACTGGGCGTCAATTGGCTGATCTATTAACAAAGGGACTTCCTCCAGACAGATTTCAAGAACTTACTACCAAGCTGGGAATGATAAATATCTATTCCTCAGCTTGAGGGGGAATGTTGTAAATATTGGTTATTTTATTATTATTATTATTTGTTGTATTGGGCCAAGCCCATTAGGTCAAATATTAGGGTTTTCATTCTCTATAAATAGAGACCCCTTTGTACAGATTATTTACACAATTCAATAATATCAGAATACCTTTTTTCAAGTTTATACCTTTTTTCAAGTTGTAAAGAACCTTGGAATACACCACCCGAAAAGCTAGCTCAAAGGGTTGGGAGTGTCTAAGACCTTATAAACTCCACATTAGTTGCACATACAACCAATGTGGGACTATATATCTCAACACGCCCCTCACACAAGAGCCCATTGGGCTTGAAGAGTGGACAATGCAACAGGCCCAGCTTACCTGTGCTAAGAAACGCCACAAGAGGGGCGGCGAGGCTCTGATACCATGTAAAGAATCTTGGGATACACCACCCCAAAAACTAGCTCAAAGGGTGGGAGTGCCTAAGACCTTATAAACTCCACATTAGTTGCACATACAACCAATGTGGGACTATATATCTCAACAATGACAATTTTAAATCTTGTTTCAGACTGTATCAGGAAAAAATTGGAACCAAGAGATATGATGATGATTTGAATCAGAGGAAAAAGTCTATAAAAGCGAGACAGAGAATCCTTAGAAATGCATCCTTTGGCTGGAGAAAATTGTGAGAATCAGAGAATTGAGAGAATTCTTATAAGCTAACGCTGGAGATCAGGATTCCAGAGAATTTGAAGATTGAAGACCATTGATTCTTCTTCTTCATCTTTTTCTTTTCTTTCTTTGCTATGAATTCTTTTTATTTTGAATTGTTAAAGTCAGATATGTCTGGCTAATTTCTTTTTGTAGTTGGAATCACGGATCCAATGTGAATCCTTTATAGTTTTTAAATTATTTTTATAATTAATTTAATTTTTTATTTTTTTATTTTTTTATAAGTATATGGGGCATAGCTCCACGGACAACAGTAAACAGAAACTAACAGCAAACTAACGAAAACAGATAAAGGAAAAAGCAGCACTGAAAGCCAAAGAGGCCATCAGCAGCAACTAGGAACGGCTGGGACTTGACCAGGATCAAGCAGGTCCGCGGCAAGAAGGTTGATAAGCTCACTTTGAGGGGATGAGATTGTGAAACTTATTTATTTTTATTCTACCTGTGTTAAAGGATAGCTTTTACACGCACCCAATATCACATATTAGTCCTCGTGATACAAAAGAAAACTCCAAGCACTAAATACCATAGTGTGGAAAGGTATTCATGGCAGAAACACAATAACACAGCATACTGGAGAAAAAAAGCTCTCACTCCAAGCTTTCCTTCTACATAAACTGTCAAGACCACCAAGCTTCCTCAAAACTCCACTGAAACTAGTAAATGAAAATTCAACACGAAATCATTTTTAACTTACCTTGCAAGGAGATACCCATCATCAGCACGTTTTAACTGCTGCCAGTTTAGAACCATACATGATTTCTCAACCATCAAAGATCTTACTCCATTATTACATTTTTACATAACTTTCAAGTTGAAGTCAGCACATGAAGTATGTCCAAGCACACGTCTGCCTTAAATTGTTTAGAATGAGTTATACATCATGACACTATGACATGGTTCCATTTTTAAAGTAGGAAAATTGTTAACTAAATTTGGCATGGCCATATAATGGATAGGTATTTATATAAGCCTACCATTTTCATTCCAGATGTAAATCACAAGCCTTGAAAAGTTCGCACTAATTGCCACATTGAACAGGATACACGTACAACTTATATCCACGCATTCTCTTATGCCATGTAAGATTTATTACAAAATGAGGAGAAACAAAGCTGATCAACCAGGATTTTGGCAGGTCAAAATTAAAGCCTCGCCTACCTAAAGTTCAAGACACGACAATGAACAAGAAAGTACAAAGACACTGCATCTTCTATATACAAAAGTTACTTCAACAGAGATCTCAATACTCTATAAGCTTCAAAGTTTTTCTTAACGAGGTTGGTGAATTCGTCGATGTACACACCTGATGTTCACATGCTGTGCTGGCTTCTCAAAGTGCTTTGCAGGCCAAAAAGGGGATTTAGGACCCCTTTCTTTCGGTAATTTTGGTACCCAGTTCATAAAAAGGTTAAGACCTGATTAAGAAAAAACAATCAACTATGAGACATTACATTTATTTACTCTATCTTTGATAACTATCAGCTGAAATATGCTAGTGCCAGAGAAAAGAAAATATCCTCAATCATATATAACTTGAATGCTACCACTATCTCAAAAATAAATATTATGAATGAATTAGGCTATACCTATAAGTTAAGGTTCATTTGCTACAGAAAAATATATACAATATAAATTTCAGTACAGAATCTTTCAAATATCTTCACATTCAGTTTAGATATCCTACTTTTCTTACTAACACATCCGTTATAGCTAGCATGAAACATATTATCATTGAGACAAACTTCCATTTTCAAGTACCACTGAAACAAAAATGACGTCAAGTAAATAGATTAGAAAATTTGAAATATTCATAAAGATTAATATAAACAGTACCAATCATGAATCATCCAATCAATTAGCTTCGATGCTTACCATGAACAGGCTTTATTCCATCATTGGAATCATCCAAAATAGGATAATCTTGAGCTTCAGAGAACATCAACTGCTCAAACTCATTTTCTAGAAAACTGAAGTCTTCAAATCCCAGATCAAAAGTTTCTGACAGCATATTCTCCTTATCATCATTTGTAGAGTCATTACAACTTTCTCCAGAATCTTCCTCCTTATGCTGGCTCAACCAATAGTGGCGAAACCATGTCAAAGATTTCACAAGCTCCCACCACTGAGGTGAAAAATCCTCCACCCGGCGAAGGGCAGCAGGTATGAAGAGAGGTGCATTTGGGTTCAGAGTAGAACTTCTTCCGAATACCAAATACCAAAGCCATTAGAACTTGTCAGCCAATTAGACTAACATCAGGACGATCTTAATCAGTACCTAAAAAAATAGTTAAAATGAGAATGTAGCCATGTACTACAAAAATATAATTTATTATTGATCACCTCAAATCAATGACACTGTCCTCTCAGAGAGAACCAACTAAAAAAGAAAGAGCATGGTATAGATTTAATTGATGCAATGTATTAGAGAATAATATCAAACATTAAAAAGGCTATTACCCAAGAGCTTAAGCTTTTGAGTTGAATTGATTCTTTACATGGTTCAAAACCAATTCGGCACCTCCATAAAAATTCAAATCACTAATTAATAGGAAATAAAAACGGAAAGATTCCAATCCTAATTTCCTACACAATGTGTAACTGCACAAACAAAACTTGAGCAATTGTTCAAATAATAAAGTAAATTACAGATAAAGTTAGGGATTCAAGGTTGTCCCAACAATCAAGCCCAATCACCAGAATAGTGAGACATAGAAAAGTGATATTTACCAATATCCTACATCCTAAATCCCAACCCCGCAAAAAAAGTAATAAAGAAAAAAGCTCTTCATCGGTTGTCAGATAAGTTAGATTGTTAAAAACAGAACCCTTGCAGGGAAGATCTACAGCATTAGAAATTTATGCAACAAAATGGAATAACAAAGAGATCACAAAATCAAATCAACCTAGTGAACAACCACAATGAAAGACTCATACAATTGAGCTAGCCATTACATGATTCACTCATGGTTTAGTAAATAGTAATAGCATCACCACTCTGATTTAAAAAACAACCATCACAAAACAAAATAAAAAAATAAAATAAAAACCTTTTACAGTCTATATCCAATCAGACCCAGAAAAAAAAAAAAAAAAAAAGCCAGCATAGCAAACGATCACTGACAAGATCACCACAGAAAAAATTCAAACACATGAAAAGCAAAATAGGTAAGGGATCCGTACTAACTAACTCAGAGGCAAACCCACAAAGGAAAAAATAAAAAATAAAAAAATCCAATCTTTCTATTACTGTACTCACAAAAACATGATTAATTACTGGTAATTGAATCACTATACTACCATTGTAAAGAAAAAAGAAAAACACTTTTTATTCCTTTTAAAAAATTTCAATATGATGACAAATGACAATGGGTAAGAGATTCAAAATTTGTACAAGAAAATTGCAACCATCAATGGGCACAGATATAGAGAACTCCATTCATAGTCACCTGTATCAATAGAAAGAGAGAGTTTAGCAGAGTGACCGTTTAGGTTGTTGCTTGCAAACATCAACAATTGCAGAGTGAGTGAGTGTCAAATGGAAAGGTTAATATATAACAGAGTGGAGATTGGATAAAGGGAAATGGACAGCTTCCACAACTCAGAATGCTCAGTCTCCGAAGGCACAAAAACCACGACATGGGCCTCAAAGTTCGCAATATCAAGCATTGTGTTTGGATTCCACTTCTAGTCTTTCAATATGCAGAACCTCAAGCAACCTTGAGGTTCAAGATCACCACTGTATGAAGAGCACATAGTTAGATGCAGTCAAATGAATTGCACATAATATATAATATGAGGGAAAGGTTCCCATAGCTCTAAGTTAACTGCACTTGCTTGCTCTGTTGCTTTGTGTAGCAATGCATTTGGTGGTCTTTACAACAACACAACACACATAGTATATGTTTTTAGACCAATGCATACATACAAAAAGTGTAGACACATTGATTTATTAGGGCATGGTGTACAATTTCTATAAAATGAAGAAAAAGTTGTTCAAGAGGATGCCAAGAGAAAGAAACCAAAAAAATCAATGAACACCTATTAGTTGAATATTCCTTGTGTTAGTTATTTGAATATTAAAAACAATATAACGAGGATTTTATTATTATTATCCAAAAGGGATTTGTTAATGGCCTTCGACATAGTGGCTTTCTAAAACTGTTTTTAGCAAATTAAATATAATAACTATACACATACTCCAATAAAAAAAAGAAAGCAACAGAGAGTCAGAGCAGTATCACAAAAAGCTAGGGGTCATGAAATTCTTAGGATAAGTCACAAACAAACTACCTGGGCACTGTTCCAAAATGAAATATAGAATCTTATCCCTTTTTCTTAAAAAAATAAATAAATTACAAAGGTTTGTTTGACAGGTAAAGCACTGAATATAAACAGATGCAAAAATGTGGCACACCTGCATGTCCTAACATCTCTTTCAGCAGTAGCGAAATTCCACACGAGGGATGTGACGAATTTTATGCCAATGCTCTCCTTCCTCCTTCCCATAGCGCTCCTTAAGTATTGGACAACGAAGAATCCACAATGTAGAAAGGGAGTTGGGTAGACCCTCCTCTGGCAAGTACTCAACACAAGGGCATTTCCCAATAGATAAGAATTTGAGAGATTTGAGATGGAAAAATCCTCTGTAGTTAATTATTCTTAGCTTTGAACAATTGACCAATCGGAGCAGGTTAATATTGGGTGGCAGCAGATTCTCCTCCGGGAAGGACTCCACGTTTTCAAAGTCATCACTAACAATGAGTTCTTTCAGAGAATGAAGTTTGGACAAACCCAACTCCTCTCTCGAAGCAATCAGTTTGGGGCAACTCCGTATATCGAGGCTGCTCAGGCTGGAAGGCAAACCTCCCTTAGGAAACGATTCCAGTTGTGGACAATTATCCAATTTCAGAGAATGAAGATTGGTGAACATGTCCAGTGAGAAAGGCCACGAGGAGGAAAAGTACGCCCTTGTAAAGCGTAGAGTGGGAAGAGGAATGTAGCTCAAATACAAAGCGGAGCTTTCTAGAGTTTCTCTAAACTCCAACACTTCAAAAAAGGTATTGTTTAATAGAATTTGCTCCAAGGAGGACTCAACGACCCGAGTTCCACATGTCCATAGCTCTAGCTTCCCAATATTAGGAGCCTTGGGAAGTGAAGCCTCCAACTCTTGGCAATAAGAAATATCTAATTTTTGCAAAGAAGGAAGGTGTAGAGGCAGGGCTTTTTTCAACTTGGGACAATTTGTCATGGAAAGCTCTTTAAGAAATGGGAAACCTTCACCATCTTCCAAACAGAACCATTCCTTCCATCTGTACATATTCTCAAATTGCAAGATTGTAAGAGACCTGAATGGAACATTTGATGAATTATCACCGTAAAACTCCCTACCAATGATCTCTATTTCATCAAATTCTGAAATAAAAAGCTTCTTGAGAGAGGGGAGCTGCCCAAGTGGTGGCAAACATGAACAGAATCGACATCCAACAAGTTTCATGGATACTAAATTGGACAAATGACGATCCCCAAGCCAATCTGGAAAACTGGTGTCACGGTAATTATAGATAGTGAGGGTATTCAGGTTGCTATCAGGTTGAAGCGCCTCCAAGACCAAGACACACCTTTCAATTATTGACTCATCGTTTTCTCCACTTGTTGATCGGCTTTTGTCATGGAAAGTCAACAATAATTCTTCTAAATGTTTCTTATCTTTCAAATTGGCTTCCGCTGCATCTGCAGCATCAGTGACATTTCCCAACCCAGAAATCTCAAGTTTTCCTTGAAGATGGTTCAGTTTCGCCAACTCCTTAATATCAGATCCACTGTGCTCTCCCACAACAAATTTAGTCAGCGTCTGAAGATGGATTAGCCTTCCTATATGTTTTGGCATCTTCTCTATTGGTGTGGCTTCCAGATGAAGATGATGTAAATTGACTAGTTTGTAAAAATCTGATGGGAGCTCAGTCAAATAACCACAACGATCCAATTTCAGTGTCTGCAAATTATGCAACATACAAATCAAGGCAGGTAACCTTCTAATGTCTGTGAAAGAAAGTTCTAGGTAGCGCAAAAGCTTCAAATTGCTTATCTCATCAGCTAGCTCCGAGATATAACAATCTCTGAATGATAACACCCGCAAATATATTAGTGTAGAAAACATAACATGTTGTACATTGTTGCATATTTTGAAGCCTTGGTCACCTCCTTTCCATATTCTTGCCATCATTAGAAGACTGCGTAACCCCTTACACTTGTGAATGTGCTCTAATATTTTATCACCATCTTTTGTTTCATCAGAGAACCACCAAATGTGAAGTGTCTTTTCAGGGATATCTTGCACCCTATCACCTTCAAGATCATGCATGACAAAGTAACCCATTTCATATATGTCTCCTGATTGTTGGAAAAATGAAATTGACACTAGATGATTGAAGAATTCATCTCCCAGCTCTTCTTCACTTTTATCTCTTCCGCAGCATTTCAGCAAACCTTCTGCAATCCAAATCTTGATTAATTCATCCTTTTCAAACTCATAACCTTTGGGAAACATGGAACAATAAGCAAAACAACGCTTTAGATTGGAAGGAAGAATATGATAACTCAACCTCAGTGCCAGGTTGATGTCATTGTCAACTGAAAAATGCCACATATCAGTCTCCAATATCTTAACCCATTCACGTTTAGAGAATCTTATTTGCAGTAGATTCCCCAATGCTTTTACAGCTAAAGGCAACCCTCCACACTTCTGTACAATTTTCCTGCCAATTGATTCAAGATTTGGATATTCATTTACATCCTTATCCTGAAAAGCATGTCTCACGAATAAACTCCAACAATCATTTTCCCCCAATTCCTTTAAAGGAAGCAGGTGGGTGGATTTCAAGACTGTTGCTACCTTCTTATCACATGTTGTGGTAAGAATCCGACTTCCGGATGATCCATAATTAAGGGGAACTTTTAGGACCTCCCAACTTGCCCAATCCTCGTTCCAGACATCGTCAAGAACAAGAAAATACTTCTTGCCCATTAGTTTATTTTGCAATTCTAGTTGGAGTGAATTCAAGTCTTCAGCATTTGCTGAAAGTTGAAATGACTTCAGAATTGCCTTTGTAACTCCAAAAGCATCAAAATGTTCTGAAACATAGACCCAAGCTTTGAGTTCAAACTGCTCCTGCAACCTTTGGTCATTGTACACAAGCTGAGCAAGGGTGGTCTTACCCATTCCACCGATACCCAATATGCTAATCACGGGAACTTGATTGCCACTGACATGGTCTGAAAGTAAAAAATTGATTACTTGCTCCTTTTCGCCATCTCTACCATCTATGCTGTTAGAAAGATCCAACAAAGATGTGGTGGGCAGTCTTTTTGAGAGATTCCCACGAAAGTCACCTTCATTGCTAGCAAAAGTGACTTCTCTCAACCCTAGCGTTTCTTTTTGCTTTGCAAGAAATTCAAAGTTCTCTAGCAACTCTTTGATCCTGGATTCAAATGGATTACTAGTAAAGGCTGAAAAGAAGCCTCGTACCTTGCTGGTAGCTGGGTGAGATTTAGCCTTGAGCTTCTTCAGCGTAGCATCAGTAGCAATCTCATCTAACAGTTGGTCTGTCTCATAAGCAACATGTTTAAGTTCATCAAGCCACATCTTCACCCGTGGGTTTTGGTACTGCTTTTTCTCTGCATCATCCAGCACTTGGTTGATAGAATTTACTGTGATCTCGAGTTTCTTCAGCACCCCACCATGTTTGCTTCCACGGAGGAAATCACGAGAGGCTAACCTCTCGAAAGTAAATTGAAAGAAAGACGAAAGAAATGCCCCAGCGGTTGGCTCTGCCGCCATGACTTTCTGTAACCCAACCAACCTGAGATGGAAGAATATTGAGGTAGTAATAGTAGACGAAAGAAGGATGGAAAGAATATTGAGCACAAACAAGGATCGATATGAGATGCTCTCAATAGGATACGATAGTAATAGTAGTGGATTGACTTTCTGTAACCCAACCTGACTTTCGTTGATGCTTCATTTGATGTGACAGTTACGAAATCTAATTAAAATAAAATTTAAAGGAAAATAAAAGTTACAAAGTTAATCGTTGGAAAAAATAAAAATTAAAGATTAGATCTAATGGCTTATATGAAGTTGCAATTAACTTCCAAATGTTCTATTTAATTCTCCATCTACCATTTCCATTATATATGTTGAAACTTCCAACAGATCTATTTAATTTCACATCTACCATTTTTTTACCTATTTTAATTTCCCCTCTCTCTCTATATATATATAAGTGATATAAGCAATGTTATTAAAACCGACCCGGTCATTGACCCGGTCGAGATATTGGGTCACTGGTTCAACTAGTGGGTCACTGGTTCAATCGCATGACCCGGTAATTATATGTAATTTTATAATTTATATTAAAAAATTATAATCATACTCAAATATCTAAAAAAAATGATAAAAATTTCAAATATTTTTATATAAAAATTAATAAATCACATATTATTATCCAATAAATAATCAAACAAAAATATAATGATCGCGATACGGGACTTTAGGTTCAGAAAGGTACATGTCTAACTATAAACTAATTCAAAATTTTCTACATAGTACATAATTGAGATAATATTAGTGTTGTATGTACATAACTTATGTAAGTCAATAAACAAAAAAATATTCAAATATGTCCATTATAATTTTTTTGAGAAAAAAAAATTTCAAATTTTTTTTGGATCGGGCCGGGTAGGGGTGGTAAACGAACCAGGGGCCTTTGGCTCGGCTCGTAAAGGCCTGAGCTCGTTTAATAAAAGCTCGTGTTGGAACCAGGCTTGGATTTGTATAAAAGCTCATTTAATAAAAAGGTCTCAGGCTCTAATTCAGAAGCTCGGTCTTAGAGCCTCCCAGGCTAGCCTAGTATATAAATATTTATTTATACTTTTTATACTACTTAAAATAACTCTCTCTCATCAATTTATTTCACCCCATTTTATTGGTTTAACAGACTTTTTGAATGATTTTGTTCTATATTATGCTATTTGGATATATATTTAATTTATGTATATTTATGGAATTACTAGTGTTGTTCTATATTATCCTTCATCCTCCTTCACACAAACAAACCCACAAAAACTCATTTGTTCCACTGTGCACTGCTCGTTTATATCAATTTATTTTTTATTTATTTTATTTTATTTTTATTTTTGTTGGCACTTTTTTTATAATGGGCTAAGATAATATAACCTGTTATCTACCTTCTCTCACTTTAATTTTTTTTGTTTATTGTAGACTTTGTAAATTATTGCTGCAAATTGGAAGCTAAGGTTTCTATCTGGAAATTGATTTTTCGTGGAATTCTGTTCTATTATTTTTATTCTTTAACATGCTAACAGGTTAAGACAGGCTTCACATAGGCTTTTATTTTTTTGTAAATAACCCAGGCCATAGTCCAATATTATATTCGTAACAGGTAACAAGCTAAGGCCAGTCGGACACGTTTAAATACAGGTTTGGCCCGTTAAGATCAAAGCTCGGCTCGGCTCGGCCCGTTAACACCCCTAGGGCCGGGTCACCGGTTTTTTATGAAAACTTGTCAGGTCAGACCGGATCGGACCGGGTCCCATGCATGTCCGGTTCGTTGCTTCAATCGGACCGGTTATATAACCGGTTTACCAAACCGGTTCCTGGGTCGACTCGGCCGGGTCGGTCCGGTTTTAATAACTATGGATATAAGAATTACGGTAAATATTTACCTTAATTTTTCATTTTTCGATTTTTTTTTCGGTTTTTTGTTTACTTTGATGGAATTATAAATTATGTCCAAATATTTAGAGCTTATCCATTCTTAGTAATTGAAAGTTCATATAATTAAGTTTAATTTGTTTTAAGTTTCATAATATTAAAATATGTGTATGCAAGATCTTTGATTTTAAAGGTTAACAAAAAATTAAACAATAAATATTGTAACTCGTGTTATAATTAGATGTCTTCCAAGGTTAGATTTATAGCTTGCTTATTAAATATAATTTCTCTCATTATATTTATGTAGTATTTTCATTTACTTGCACTGCATAAGCACTATGTCTTCCTTATCTTTCATCACTCTGTAATACGAATGAGTTCTTATGGCTATAATTTTGTAACTATCTATTTTAATATTTTTTCTTTTTCTTTTTATTATCATTTATCCATCTTCATATCATATATTTTTTCACATGAGAAGATCTAGATTTTCAGTTTTGATTTTGATCAGCCAACATGCACCGAAGAGCACATCAAGGACTCATATGAAAGGAATCAGTGAAGTTCAGTCCAGATCCACCATATCAGTAATTCTTATTTGTATAGGGTAACAAGATAAACCTCTTTCCCCTTAGGTAGTGTTTGGTTGGGGAGAAATTTTTTAATACTAGGGAAATGTAAATACTAGGGATGTGGAGGAAAAGTGAGTTAGATAGGAAAGTTGTAAAAAAGTTGTTTGGTTGGGCAAAATTTTACCAGGAAAATTGAATTAAATTTCTGAATGTGTGTTTGGTTGAAGATAAAATATTGATGAGAAAATTTAATGAAATTTACAAAAATATCCTCGAAAAAACCAGCAAGGTTTTCCATCGCACAAACCAGCATATTGGGTTTATAGAATGAAATTTAAGATTAACAAAACAGAATGAAATTTACAGAATCACCCTGTTTTGCTCTCTTCATATTGGGTTCTTCGTTCTCATTCTCTACCACTCCCATTTCACTCGCACAAACCAGCATTCAAGATTAACAAATCTACACGGAAAGTGAAAAACCTACAAGAATTGAAACTCAGTATTTTCTCAAATCAAAATGAAAGTAGAAATAAAATACCTTGAGTAGCTCCAAACGCAGTAAATGCCCTCCAAAACCTTTTTTTTTTCTTACGCAGTAAACTGAAGCAGGGGTAAACTTGACCAACATTTCATCACCTTTTTCATTTATCTGATTTTGAACAACAATTCCACATCTTCAAACGGTTTCTGAACAGTGCATTTCTCCAGTTTTTGGTCCTCTTTCTCCTTTCCTAGCCAAGTGAGTTAGATGGGAAAATCTACTGAAAATCCCCAACCAAACGTGGTGAAGACAGATACCCACATACACTTACCCATCAAAATTTTTACTTCTCCCCAACCAAACACCACCTTAAAGACATTGCATGTCCATCGTCCAGATGAAACTTTCAAATGTTCTATTTAATTCTCCATCTACCATTTTCGTTATATATGTTGAAACTTCCAATAGCTCTATTTAATTCCGCATCTACCATTTCACCTATTTTAATTTCCTCTCTCTATATATATAAGTGATATAAGAATTATGGTAAATATTTACCTTAATTTTTAATTTTTAATTTTGGTTTGTTGTTTACTTTGGTGGAATTAAAATTTATGTCCAAATATCTATAGCTTATCCATTCTTATTAATTGAAAATTCATATAATTAAGTTTAATTTTTTTTAGGTTTCATAATATTAAAATCTGGGAAAGGATCCGTTTACAATTTTTTTTCGGTCATACACTCTTGATTGAAGTATGACCGGTCATACTTAGTGTAATTTGTAAGAGTTTGTAAGCAAAAAAATTGTAAATATAACATTTCCCTTAAAATATATGTATACAAGATCTTTGATTTTAAAGGATAACAACAAATTAAACAATAAAAATTGTAACTCATGTGTTATAATTAGATGTCTTTCAAGGTTAGATTTATAGCTTGCTTATTAAATATAATTTCTCTCATTTGCTTCATATTTATGCCGTATTTTCATTTATTTGCAGCTGCAGGTCACTCGTATATTTCATCACTCTGTAACGCGAATGAATTCTTTTGGTTATAATTTTGTAATCTATTTTAATATATTTTTTCTCTTTTTTATTATCATTGAGCCATCGTTGATCCACCTTTGTATATTTATAATTCTCCATATGACCATATCATATTTTTTTGAGTAAATACCATTTTTAGTCCTCAGCAAATTTGATGATGTCCACTTTAGTCCCTAGCAAATAAAAAGGCTCATCATGGTCCCTAAGAAATTCAAAATGGACCCATTCAGTTGAAATCGTGGTCCCTCACAAATTCAAAAATGACCCGTATTAGTCCTCAAAAGGACTAAAATGGGTCCATTTTGAATTTTTTAGGGACTACGATGGGCCTTTTTATTTGCTAGGGACTAAAACGGGTATCGTAAAATTTGCTAAGAACCAAAAAAGATATTTACTCTATTTTTTTCACATGAAAGGATCCAGATCTGTGTCATGGCTCACTCAGATGTACAATGACAATAATATAGGTATAAATAAAAGATGCAAATCAACACGGCACAACAGCCTGCGGCATACGGCATACGACAATCTCAATCGGGTACACATCCAAGAATATATCCTTGTGATATAATTCAAAGTACCACAACTATAACTCCCGAGACATTCCTAGAGTGCTCCTCAACGGATAACGACTCTATGGCCCTTGTCCAACTGGAACTCTCTAAGGAGGCTTCTCTAGTAGAAGTCCCCTACGGCAAATACAATAATCTATCTATTGGCCAGAGATATAGGTATAAACTTCCAACCATTACTCCATTGGGCATGGTGGAGCACACATGGGGATTAACCCCAGTACCAAGGGATTACCTGTTTGAAGCTCTCAAGATAGGTAGCTTCAACCACAAGTTACCTCAAGCTTCAACTTGCACAAAAAATACCTACAACTATTGGTCATCTCAACAATTACCAAGTGCCACATGATAACTAAATTAGTTATCCAATCAATCATACAACCATGTAAGTAATTACTTACCAAAATCCTTTTGGTCAAGGACCAAAGGTAATCCACAAGCTCCAAACTTCAATATTTTACGAGGGAGGCAACATACAATGATCACACACACATGATTATCAATCAACTTGTCCAACAAGTCATAATTTAAGACAACACAATACCACCCCCACACACATATAGGTTTCGGCCATTAAGGCTATAAGTACCCAACCATGTTGCTAATTTTATCCAACCATCCTTATAGTGTCCTTAGCCACTTACAACACCATATCAACTCACAATTGCATCCAATCCTAACTTATCACAATTTTCTCCCAATTTAACCTATATGGCCGAATGTGTAACATCAAAGGGGCTAAGGATTTTTCTTGCATTTTCAAGGTTTAAGGTGTATACTTTGGTCCACATTAGTTGATTCAAAGACCCACTATATCAATTCATCAAACTAAACATAAAATTGCACAATTTTCTTCAAAAACCCCTTAAATGGCCGAACCAGACCAAGGGATTTTTCTCTCAATCCGTATGCATTAAACTCTCATACAACCTAATTATCAATGATTCAAGTCCCCACAACTCAATTACACAATTTTGCATAATTTTACTCATAATTGCCTTATATGGCCGAATCTTGAACATCAAAGGGCCAAGGGATTCTCAATTGGTTCTCAAGCATTCAATGCATCATATTTCATGGAATTAACTATTCTAACTAATACATAACTCAATTTCACAATTTTCCAACAATTTTTTTTTCAGGAGTTCAAGTTCATCCATCAAAATTTTCTCCAAGCTATCATCTTTTCCACAAGAAATTTTATAGGTTCAATCATCATTAACCATCATTCTCAGCAACATTTATCAAATACACAATTTCATTTTAAGGCCTCCAAGTACCCAAACTCACCAACACATAAGCTTAGGTCTTCAATTTTTGATCTAATAAAAAATCCCATCAAAGGTGTGTAAACTTACCACAAATCAATGTTTAAGACTCCTATTAATGTTCCTCAAGCAACCACTCAAGCAACAAGCACCATTGGCTCCATCTCCATCAAAATTTTGCAAGCTTCAAGGATGATTATCACAAAATATAGGGATTTTCAAGAGGAATGGAGGTATGGGTTGAGTTCACAAGGTGGATTACTTAAATTTTTATGTAAGATTTGAGTGGATTTAATGAAGAAATGGAAGAGAATTTTTCTTGCCCTAGAACATGGTTGGCCGTAGGTTTTTGGAGCTTAGAGGGGACAAAAGAAGATGATGAATAGTTAAAGACATGTGTTCTTAAGTTGTTCAAGTAAGGTGGGTTCCACATGCCACCTTACCCAATTCAAAATGATTCAAATCATCCACTCAACACACTAATCTCAAATTAATTTATGAACTATCCATTAAATCAAAATTCTAACATTCACCAAAGTCCTTTAATTACCATTGAACAGATGAATATGGAGTTTTCCAGTAATTTAGTGAAATTACTGTTTTACCCCTATTGGTGCACCATTGGCACTTCCCCCCCCCCCAAAAAAAAAACCCCAAAATCCATCAAATTTTACCAAAAATCATATTTCTTGGTTCTAAGACCTTTTCCAACTTATATTCAATCCTAATGCACTAATTTCACTTTGCACATTTTTCGGTGCAACTGTACTGCAGTATTTCATCCGATAAAAACAATATTCATCAATTTTTTAGAAACTTGCCTAACCACTCAATGTTTCGTTCAAAATCCATTTCCAGTATTATTTTCATCATTTGAGCCCTAATTCTATCATTTTACAATTTAGGGCTACATATTTGTTGATTTACTGTTTTACCCTTCGTATGTATTTTGACCCAGAACTTATAATTTTCACTAACCATCGTCTCTAACCCATAATTTAATTATTAATATGTATTTTAAATATGCGAGGTGTTATAGGAACCTTCTCAACATGGTGGTGTTAGGAGAGTATAGAGGAAACCTAGGGAACCCGTTATTGTTTTGAGTGATTCAGATATAGAGCATCCACATGTTCTTCATAATGAGCATCTTGCATCATATTTCTCACCTAGTCCCCAGCTTTTGAATATCTATTTCCCAAATGTGCCATTTCAACAAGAAATTCAATCTAGCAAGATCTTTAGTGACTTATCCTCCATCTCCTCTGATTCAAATTCTACCTCTTCCTCCCTCAGGTTGTCTATTTGTGTAGAAAAATATTGATGGAGAAGATGGTTGCTAAGAGAACCATCGTGCGAGATGCTGACGATCTCGCTTGGGAGGTCCTAGAAGTGCTGGAGTTTCCTTCAAAAATAAATTCTGAGAAACAAGTTTGAGAAATTATTATGACATTCCACCTGACTCGCAACAGAGAGAATGATCATGAATGGCGGGTTGCTCCATCCCATTAGATGAGAGGGTCTGTTCATTTCGCATAGATGAGAATTCAATTCATTTTTTGATGATGTACTCTTATTTCTTTATGCAAATAAGTGTTTTTCTTTATTTTTCCACTTTCAAGACTTTCATCATTGATGCTTTAAATCTTTTAGGGGTCCACCTTACTCAACTTCACTCTAATATCGAGGCTTCTTTTGCGTTTTTGAACTGTTGTGTCAAGCATATGAGCTTAAACCTTCTGTAAAGTCTTTATTCACTCTTTTCCATACTTATGGCTCTAATAATAGGTTCAACAATTCAGTTTCATTTCTCTCGGCTCCTAATTATCGCTTTTGTTCCCTTTTTTCCACAAAATTCATTCTTGGAAGGAAGAGTACTTTAATCGGTTGAGCCTGTTACTATTGCTGAGTATCTGGTCTGAAGGGCTTTCTACGTGATTGTATGGATTATTGCCAAGATATCTCATGAGATAGTGGAGTTGGTACATGTTCTCTGAAGCTATTTGAGGAAACTAGGGGTACCTGCAAGGAACTCTAACGCTTATGTCAGCAATGATTCCAGGTGTTCAAGAATGGATGGGAAATTGATCATACTTGGTCTTAATGTCTCTGTATTTATACTAGAAGGGTGGCTTGCTTATACCGCTTTAATATGCAGGTGTTCATTCCTATTGGTGGAGAATGATAGTTTCATAGGCTACTTTGTGGATGAGAGGTCTACAACCAGACTATGCCTTTGTAGATGTCGCGACATACTAGTGTTGTCCTTGTGTTATTATTTCATGTAGGGCTCAAGTTATTCTAAGCAGCTATGTTGCATAGTCTAATTGTCTGAGTTGGTAGTTGCATGTGTCAGGGGGTTTGCGAGATCTTCATGTTACGCAGAATGCAAGCATTTTCCTTTTCACTAAACAATGGTTCATTGTGTTAGAAATTTTTATAATAATTGTGGGCTTCAATCAATTGTAGTTTTTCTTGTTTTAATAAAAACGGGCTAAGTCATGATCCATATGGGGGTGTAGTATAAAGCCCAGTTAATTAGTAATCCTTTTGATTTGGACTTGGATATCTGTAAACTGATTAGTGTGGGTAATAGTGTAGGCCTAACCCATAGGCCCGTGATGGGAAGGGGACTAGGGTTAATAAGTTGGCTAGGTCCCCTCTGCATTCACAGTGTGTTTGAAAATTGTCACTCCACAACTCGCCCCATCGACGGTTGTAATCAGGGAGTGGTGTGGATTGCAGAGGAAGATCCTGGCCTTTCCATTGCCGGAGCATTAGAGTAAACAAGAAGCCCTCAAGAAATCAAGAATCATGTCTTCAACAAGTAAGCCTGAATCTTTTGGTGTTCTAATTTCATATAATCCTATTTTGAAATTTCTTACATTTGGTATCAGAGCCTAGATTATATAATTTAGGACCCAATGACTTATTATTGAACATGATTATATCTTTAGTGATTGATTTGTTTCTTTTCTTTCTGAAATATGTAATTTTTTAGATTAATTTTTTATGATTGAGAATTCTCGTTTTACCCACAGTCCATACTCACCAAAACTATGTGCAATCTCTTATTGATTATTCTACTTTTGTTTTTTTCCCTTCTTATGATGTTTGTGAGATAAAAATCAAAACTTTATGGGGGTATGAAATGTTTTTGTTTAAGAAAAAAAATTATTATTATTGTAGATGATCAATTAAGTCTTCTGATGAACTGTGTACATACACAAATGTACTATAGCTTTTGAAAATACATAGCAAAGTCTCGTTTTATGAGACTAAGTTAATACATAGAGCTATTTATATGCACTGTCAGTCTACACTTTTGATTTGTAATATTATATTGTATTTTTATATTACTAAATAATTATATAATATCATATCATTAAATGAAATAATGATTTTAAATTATAATAAAAGTTTGAACCACGTATTGGTTTATACTATATGTCGATGGCAGTATAGTACAATAGATGATTAAAATCCGTTGTTTGAACAGCCCACTGGAATTCTAAACATGGCCTTTTTTTCCTTTTCTTTTTTCAATTATTATGGTTGATTTGTATATTCAATATTTGTTTAAAAAACACTATAGTTGAATGAGAAAAATATTTATTAGTTGTATTGGGAGATACGTTAGTTAAAGAGATTTATACATCAAAAACTATTCATAAAAGGCCAGTTGTAAATTTGTTGAATGATGCTTATGTTATTTATGTGTTTCCATTTAGACAGATTTTGTTATTATCATTTTTTTGATTTGAGAAGAGGTATGCTGAATTTTATTATATACTTGATAATTTTCTTATGGGATATATTTCGAAGAAAAGATATTAAAAAATTAATTTATATTTTGCATTAAGTGATGATGTGACTTGGATCCAGTTATAATATAGTGTTGACTGCTCTTAGCTTCTAATGCTTGTTCTAATATTTTATTGAGGTGCATGCTTCTGCTTGAATTGTCTAAATGTAAAATTTGTTGAAAATGCTATTATCTTTGATTCATTATCAGTAGAGGTGTTGCACTTTCTTGTAGACTGGATTGTGGTTTTGGGACAGAGAAAATTAATTTCGGTGCAAGAGTTTTCGTGAATTAGTATAGGTAATTGCTACCAAAGTGGGATTACTTATATTGGTTTGTGAAAAAAAAAATTGTAAAATTTGAGAAATAATTTTGGTTATTTCATGCAATTTCCTACTCAAAGGGGGTAATTGTGTGTTATAACTGTGAATTTGTTTGGGATGAAGTTAATGGAGGTGCATTGATCTAGGAGATCTGTCTGTCCAAAGGGGATAAATCTCTGAAGTCAGTGTATGCTCACTGAGCAACTTTTCTTTGAGGTTGTAGATGAAGTTATTGGAGGCTCATTGGTCTAAGGATCTATCTGCCTAAAGGGGATGGATTTTTGAACCCAATGTTGTGCTCATTGATTAACTCATCTAAGGTTCTGACCTTGGTTTAGACCTTGCTTTGTGCATTCTACCCAAAAGGGAATGTACTATTATGTTGGCCTTTGTAAGAACTCGCATCGTTAATTAAGGAAGTTAATTAATTGATTAAGAGAAATTAGGAAATAATTTCATAATTGACCCTAATAATTATTATGAGGCTTTAATAATTATAGTAAGTGAGTAATAATGCTGAAAGTCATTTTTCTGACGAAAAGTGCAGATACCGGTTCTGCTACTCGGTATATATGCGTACCGATGAAGTATTCCGGAAAATTATAATAAGTGCATGAATATTCCTAGAATAATATGTAGGACTGTGATTTCAAGTTTCAAGTTAAAATAATGAGAACTAGTGCCAGAACTGATACTAGCTACGTAAAAGCGCGTACCGAAAAGGTGCTGCGAAAATTAATATAAAAATATGATAAATCTTGTAAAATTAAGTAGGTTCAGAATCCTAAGTTTGGGATTAAAATGCTAAGCGTAACTATTATTGCTAATACAGTGCGATTAAGTTTAAACCGGCTATAAATATGACTTTTGCACAAAACCCTAGGCATTCTACTGTTGCTCTACGTGGATTAGAGGCTGACCAGCACTCTCGAACTGCTCCATTGCTTGTCTTCCCTCAAGACTTGAGCTTTTCTCCATAGAATTGCCTCAAGAACTCACATTTTCCTTTGATTCCTTCACTTGGACCTTGTAAACACTTGTAGTGAACCGTGTGAGGGTGTGAGGCCACTCATCTCAGAGTATTGGCTGCTGAGTTGAGAGGTGTAAGGTGTTGTTTTCGGAGTTGTTGGAGAGGAGTCACTTTCTTGACATTTTAAGCTCCAAGTTGTGAACTTTGTGGAGAAACACACCACCTAGAGGTGTCAAATTCGTGGGCCTTAGAAGTCAGTGCTGTGTGATTGTGTTAGAAGCTCCAAGGAGGAGTCTTTTTCTGAGTTTGTGAAGCCTAAGGTGTACCTTGATCATAACTTTGGTGTTTTGATGAGTTTAACTTGTTTAATCCATTAAAAAGAGAAACTTTAACCATTTGTATAAAGGAATGTGTTTCTGAGTCCTTAGCATGTTAATAAATATTTGTTTAAGGAGTTCTTGGACTCCAGATCGAGTTTGGATCATTGGAGGTCAATTATACCTTTAAAACTCAGTTTTCTGCATTCTATCGAAGAAGTATTCGAATACTTTCCGGGCAGTATTCGAATACTTCCTGGAAAAATGCAGTAATCGAATACCTCGCGAGACAACAGCGACCTAGTTTAGTAAAATTTCGATATCCGGAGCTAAAGAGCTTTAAATTGAGTGAGGTTTGGACCTATGTGAAGATAACACATAGGGATACAACCATGTAAATTTTCAAATCCATTGGATAAGTGGATTGCTCTCAATTTATGTTTGAAGTCGCGACCCTATTGCTGGAAATTCAGTTGTTGTAGGAACTTTACAAAAATCATAACCGGAGTTATACAACTCCGATTGAGACATAAGATATGTCGTTGGAAAGCTTGAGATGTCTAGTTTAACATATTAAAATCTTATAGTATTTGGTAAAGATTTTCAACTGTAGTTTTAAGCTGGTAGTCGAATACTCCTTGCAGGAGTATTGGAATACTTTTCTAAGAAGAAAAGTATTCTGATACCTTTGAAGAAGTATTCGAATATTGTAAAGTATTCGAATACAGTGAGGTTTGGTATTCAGATACTGTGGTATTCGGATACTTGGAAGAAAAGGTATTCGGATACTTGGTAGTATTCGAATACTTAAGTGAAAGTAGTCGAATACTTTCTGGAGAGCTGGAGTATTCGAATACTTCTCGTGGAGTATTCGAATACCTCCTGCAGAAACAGCATGAAATGACTTAAAATGAGTTAGAAAGCCTTAATCACTTATAGAATCTTGAGCAATGATTATTGATGATTAATTATTGTATAAACAGATTGTGATTGTGCTGTTTGTGGGCCTTGAGCTTGTGTGGACTCTTGGTTTGGATTGTTAGCTTGCAAAGTAAGCTTTTGTGTCCTCGGATTAGTCTGTTGTTTTTTCCACCGACCTCTATGGGAGATTGGTTTATATGCATGGGATGCTTTTATGAAAATGTTATATGCATGATATATGCCTGAGATATGTGAATATGATGTTGTTACTTACACAATCAGACAACGACTCTGGTGTGTAAGGCATGTAGTGTGTGAATATGATGTCGTTACTTACACAATCAGACAGCGACTCTGGTGTGTAAGGCATGTAGTGTGTGAATATGATGTCGTTACTTACACAATCAGACAGCGACTCTGGTGTGTAAGGCATGTAGTGTATGAAAGTGATGATGTTACTTATACAATCAGACAGCGACTCTGGTGTGTAAGGCATAAGAATGCGACTCTTATGTTAGATGGGTCGCAGGCGTGCATAATCCCTATCCTGTTCCCTGGCCAGTCGAACCGCATTTGCATACATTACATGATTACTGAGTTAAATGTTCGCTCCTTGAGCAAGGGATTATAATGGCATGAAATATATGCTTAACATGAACATGCATTGAAATTACTGTTTTGAACTTATATTATGCCTGTAAGTGAGCTTGGGGCGGAAGAATCCTTGAGGACCCCTTGTCTTACTGAGATTTCTTTTTAGAGATCTCACCCCACGTTTGGGGCACATTTTTCAGGATCAGGTACCTCGGGGGTAAATACCTCGGGCGGCAGGAGGCCGGAGCTGAGTTGAGATTTATGCCTTTATGATGATATGCTTGGATGCTGACATGTTTTACATTTATTATCATGTTATTGGATTTGAGACTCTGTTTGGCTTTGTTGCCATATTTGGTGAGCATGAGGATTGTCCATGCCACATTGATTTTAGTTATGCTTGTAGTATTGAGTTGTATAAACTATTAGGATGGTCCGGTCTATGTGTTGTAGTTCCGTAACTAGAGACACAGTTACTTAATATATGAGGTGTTTCAGTTAGTTGTTTCATTGCAAATTACATACAGGCAATGTTTTGAAAATGATTAAATAATCAACTTGGTAAATGATAATGACGTCATAATTGAAAAGAAAAAGTTTATTCCGCAATTTAATTAAGCGTGGCTTAATACGATGATGTGATAACAAACCGGGTATACACGGGGTGTTACAACCTTGTTATGACAACCTGTTGTGCTCAATGATTAACTCATCCTGAGCAACTTCTTCTTGAGATTGTAGATGAAGTTATTGGAGGCTCATTGGTCTAGGAATCTATCTACCCAAAGGGGATAGATTTTCAAACCCAGTGTTATGCTCATTGATTAACTCATCTGAGGTTCTGGCCTTGGTTTAACCTTGGTTTGTGTATTCTGCCCAAAGGAGAATGTTCTATTATGTTGGCCTTATTATAATATCTTGATTTAATTGAAGGTGTATATTTCCCTATAATTTATTCTGATGCGTTCTTGCTTTGCCTTAAGATTATACTTTTCTATTAATTTTTTCTTGAATCAGTTTGTAAGTGTGTTTAGATAATTTCTTGTTCAATGTTCTTGAAATACTTATTTTAGTTTTTGACGCATATTATATTTATGTTCCTTTTTTTATTTAAAAAAAACGGTAATCTATAATTTTTTTTTATAGATTATGGTGATTATAATGTCAGTACTTACTGTCCCTAATTTAGCATATATTATTAAGCCAAGGTGTATAAGTTTTCATGTAAGACATGAGAATTTGTGTTATAATTTGTAGTTTAGAGAATGCATTATAAATTTTGGAAATAATGCTATAAAGTTATTCATATTATTTCAGAATGTTATTTCTAATGTTACTTTAAAAATTGTGAGAGTTATTTAATAATAAAATTATTATATGCAATTACTTGTCACAAAGGGGTTGTTGTATGAAACAAATTTTGAAACTTCTATGGAGATAAGATTTTAGATAATGAGAAACAATTTTGTATTGTATACTTTGTCCAAATGGGAGTTTATAGTATACTAATTACTTTATTGAAATTGTTTAATTATCCATAATTAATATAATCACATTTATGTAATAAATATACTTTTGATATGAACAATGTCGTAATAGAATTGTTGATTGGATTGAATTATGATTAATAAAGATGGGATCTAGATTTTTCCTTATGAATTTTGATCTAGAGAAGGTATTACGTTAAAGTTAGCCTATAGTAAATGTGGACAGTATACTTGATATTTTTTTTAAGTGGGAGAGATATGATTGGTTTTGTGTGATCTTGAAGGTATTGTTGAGTCAATGGGGGAGATAATTGTTTAGTTTTTAATGTCAGAATATGAGTTTATTTTAAAATGAATTTTCTATAAGGCCTATTTGAAAAGGATTTTGAATTCTTTATCCTTTTTTAAATCAACATCTATTTTATTTTACATTAATGGTGATTTGATTAGGTAGTGATTTTCTTGAGCTATGATGAAAATAATTTCTGTTGGTATATTTACCATAAGGTCAATGGGAGAAAATTTCCTTTTCTTGTATTGTATATTGTTGAGAATATTGACTGACTCTCTAACCAAAGGATTTAGGCCCATGATAAATACATGTGACGAATATGAGCATTGTGAATTCCTTTGATTTAGTTGATTAGTGGGAGTTTGAGTCATTTATTATTTCCTTGTCATGTTGAACCATTTATTTTAGTGAACATCCTAATACAATTATAGAACTCAATACTAAAATAAAACATAGTCAATCAATGTGGCATGGACAACCCCCACGCTCACCAAATAAGGTAACAAAGCCCAACAAAGTCTCAACAATAACAAACAGAATCATAAGGATATAATATGTCAGCATCCAAGCATAACAGTATAAACAGCAAGCATATCACATCAGCTCGGGCCTCATGCCGCCCGAGGTCTCAACCCTCGAGTTACCTAAACCTGAAATATGTGCCCCAAACGTGGGGTGAGATCTCTAAACAGAAATCTCAGTAAGGCAAGGGGTCCTCAAGGATTTCTCCACCCCAAGCTCACTTACATGTGCAATATAAGTTCAAAAGCAGTAACATAATATAAGTTCCGAAATCAGTGCAATGCAGCAGAATAATCATGTCATGTGTGTCAACTATTCTACTGGCCAGAGAAATGCAGGATTTACATACGTCTATTACCTACAATCAGTACAAGTCACTACTTGCACCCACCCACAGAATCACCCTATGGTATGTCTCCTACATACACATGCTTACCGTCTAGGTGGAACAACACATGCATATCATAAGGCACTTGCGCATAACAACTCAACAACATTTCAAAATCAATACATAAAAACACATCATGCATATAAATCATTCTCCCATGGGGTATGGTGGAACCAACAATGGCTAAACCGAGGACACGAAAGATTACCTCTTAAGCAATCAATCCAAGCCAAGTCCACACAAGCTCAATGTCACCAAACAGCACAATCACAGTCTGTTTATACAATAATTAATCATCAATAATCATTGCCCAAGGTTCCATTAAGTGATTAAGGCTTTTCAACTCATTTTAAGTGATTTCATGCAAAATCTGCAGGAGGTATTCGAATACTCCTCGATGAGTATTTGAATACTCCAAGTCTCCAAAAAGTATATGAATACTTTCACTGAGGTATTCAAATACCACATAGTATCCGAATACTTTTCCACGGTACCGAATACTACACAGTATCCCCCAGTATCCGAATACTTCTTCAAAGGTATCCGAATACTTTTCTTCCCAGAAAAGTATCCCAATACTCCTGCAGGGAGTATTAGACTACCCCTTGATAAGTATTCGAATACCACATGAAAAGTATTTGAATACTTATCAGACAGAATGCAGAAATTCGTGCATTCTCTGCATAAGTCCCATTTTAATTGTCCAAACTCGATTTGGAGTCCATTAACTCCATCAACAGATGTTCATTAACATATTTTAAACTTAGATTATCAGTCCTTAACTCAAATGATCAAAATTTTCCTTTTTAATGGATTAAACAAGCTCAAATCATGAAAATACAAAGGTGGTGATCATGGTATACCTCAAGTGCCTCAAACACAGAGAAAGACACTGACTTGGAGCTTCCAACACAGCTCCAAGGTGCTGACTTTGTAAAGCCACGAAAATGCACTAAAAGCTTGGGCCTTTCATCATCAAAATGGCTTCTTGAAGCCTTCAATGGTATGAACAATGCTCTCAAAACCCCAAACCCAAGTGGACAACCCCAACCTCAATCAACAGCAGCTTAATCCTCAGAAATGAAACACCTCACTCACTCATAATGCCAACTATTCAGTGTTTACAAGGTTAGAGGTGAATAATCTCTCATAAAAGTGGTGTCTTGAGGAGTTCTATGGAGAAAAGGCAATGACTTGGAGAAGGAGAAGGGAGGCAGCAGTTGAGCATTCAAAACTCACGTAGGAAGTGGCTGAGTATCAGCCTAGGGTTGTGTGCAAGTGGCTATTTATAGTCTACTTAAGATTAATCACATTGTATGAGCATTAATAGCTACTCTTATCATTTAAACCTCCAACTTGGGATTCTGAACCTAGCCATTTTTCTAGGATTTTTCATATTTTTATTTTATTTTTCGCAGTACTTTTCCGGTACGCGCTTTTACATAGTCAGTATCAGTTCTAACACTAGTTCTCATTATTTTGACCTGAAACTTGTTATGCTAGTCCTACATATTATTCTAGTGACATATACATATTTTTCATAATTTTTCGGGATACTTCATCGGTACGCATTTATACCGTGAGGCAGAATCGGTATCTGCGCTTTTCGTCAGAAAAATGACTTTCAACATTATTAATCACTTACCATAATTATTTAAGCCTTCTCATAATTATTAGGGTCCATTATGGAATTATCTCATTTATATCATAATTAATTAATTAAATTCCTAAATTAACGGTGTGGGTTCTTACACTTAGCATGCTTCTGACAACTGTCGCGTCTTTTGACATGCTCTTTGGAATCTACTTCCATGCTTGGCCAGTAGTACCTAGCTCAGAGGGCTTTTCTAGCCAGAGCCTTGCCTCTCATGTGGTGGCCATTGATTCCTTCTTGTATCTCGGCCAGCATATATTTTGCTTCATCTGAGTTTAAGCATTTTAGCATATGATTGTGCAACCCCTTTCTATATAGCTAATCATCCACAATTGTATATTGTGTTGCATCTCGGACCAGCTTCCTTGATTCCGAGAGATCATCTGGAAATGTTCCTTTCTCGAGGTATGCCACTATAGGTTGCCTCTAGTCATTTGCTGAGGTGATTATCATCACGCAACTCGGCTCTGTTATACTCTATTGTATCCACGGTTCTGTGGTTACCCGAATTTTTTGTACTTGCCAATTTAGATAAGATGTCAGCTCAGCTATTTTCCCCTCGAGGAATGTGAATGACTTTTACCTCATCGAACTCAGCCATCATTTCTCGAACTTTGTTCAATTACTTCATTAGCAGAGGGCCTTTGGCCTGGTATTTTCCTTCTATCTGGGAGGTCACCAACTGGGAATCACTGAAGATTTTTACCTTTTTGTCCCCATGCTCTCTAGCCTGCGTCAACACGGCTATGAGAGCCTTATATTCTGCCTGATTATTTGAGGTTGGGAAACCCAGGTTTAAGGAGTGTTCTATCGCCACTCCTTCTGGGCTTTCGAGTATGATACCAGCTCTGCTTCCTTTGTCATTGGAGGATCCATCTACATATACCCTCCAAGCATCTTTAGCGTCTTCGTCTTCTACGTTCGTCGGGGTGAGCTCCATTATGAAGTCGACCAAAGCTTGTGATTTGATGGCCTTTCGACTTTCATATGTTATATCATACTCACTGAGTTCTATTGCCAAGTTAGTCATTCTTTCTGCCAAATCCGGCTTGTGTAATACTTGTCGTATAGGCTGATTAGTTCGGACTATTATCTGATGTCCCTGAAAGTATGGTCGCAGTCTTCTTGTCGTAGTCAACAAGGCAAAGGCTACCTTTTCCAATTTTTGATATCTTAACTCCGCACTTTGTAAGGCCCTACTGATGAAGTAAATCAGCTCTTGGCCTTTGCTGGTTTCCTTGATTAGGACAACACTTATCGCCTCCTCTTCCACAGCCAGATACAGGATCAGTGTGTCCCCTGGTTCTGGCTTGGATAACACTGGTGGGGTTGCCAAGTATTTCTTGACTCTCTCGAATGCGGATTGACATTCCGGGTTCCAGCCTTCGAATGCTTCTTTCTTTAGTAATTTGAAGAATGGGAGTGCATTTTTAGCTGATTCGGGTAGGAACTGGGTTAGTGCTGCCAGCCTACTAGTTAATTGTTGAACCTCCTTCTTATTCTGAGGAACTTTCATGTCAAGCACAGCTTTGCACTTGTCAGGGTTTGCTTCGATTTCCCTACGGGTTAACATGAACCCGAAGAACTTTCCTGCTGGAACTCCAAACGCACATTTTACCGGATTCAAGTGAATCCGGTATTTTTTGAGCTTTTGGAATGTTTGCTCCAGATCCCGGACATGATTCGTCATATCGAGTGACTTAACGATCATATCATCAATGTATACTTCTATGTTTTTGCCCAGTTGATCCTCAAACACCTTGTTCATCATCCTCTGGTAAGTAGCCCCCGAGTTCTTGAGTCCAAACGACATCACATTGTAGCAGTAGTTGGCCTTTTCAGCAATAAAAGCAGTTTTTTCTTGATCTCCAGGGTACATTGGAATCTGGTTAAAACCAGAGTAAGCATCCATGATAGACAATAGTCGAAATCCAGCTCAGTTATCCACTAGCTGGTCTGTGTTGGGCATTGGGTAAGAGTCTTTTGGACAACCTTATTCAGATCTGTATAATCAGTACAAACTCTCCATTTCCCGTTTGGTTTCTTCACCATGACAACGTTTGCTAACCACGTTGTATATTGTATTTCCCAAATGAAACCGGCATCTAGCAATTCCCTTACGTGTTCCTCCAAAACTAGTTTTCTTTCTGGCCCTAGCTTCCTTTTTTTCTGAGAAACTGGGATGGATCCGGGATAGACTGCCAACTTGTGGCAGCAAAAAGTTGGGTCTATGCCGAGAATCTCTGATGATTTCGATGCAAAGATGTTTGTATTCCTTTTAAGAAACTCAGCTAACTATTCCTTGATGTAAGGGTCTATGGTCTTACCAATTCGGGTAAATTGACCAGGTTTTTCCCCCAACAAAAGATCCTCGAGTTTCCCATCAGGTTCTGGTCTGGGGATCACTTCTTCTCTCATATCCAGTTCAACCACATTGATAGGTTTCCTTGAATAATGAGGAGTTGCCTTTTCATGGCCTTATCTCCCGGATGTATCCGGGGGACTCGAGTTCACCTTCATTTGCTTTAACAGTGTCAAAATAACACTCTCTGGATTCCTTCTGGTCTCCACTGATTGTGATTACTTCATTCTTATTGATCACCATCTTAATCTTCTGGTGTTTCGTGGAGACTAGCATGTCCCATTGGTGTATAGTTGGTCTTCCCAGAATGATGTTGTATTCTGATGGAAAGTCAGCTACTATAAATTTGACCCGTTCTGATTGGAATGCATCCTTCGTTCCCAGGGTCAACCTGAGATCTATGCAGCCTTTAGGAGGTGTGTTCACTCCATTAAAAACAATCAAAGTTGTTTTGCAGGGTTTGAGATCCTCCTCATCAAGATTCATCTTTTTGAAAGCACCCCATTGTATAATGTCAGCACTACTTCCTACGTCTATGAAGATCTTTTTAACTCGGCAATTCACATGGGTTCCAGTAACGACTAGCCCATCCATATGCCCTGGAAAAACACCATGCATATCTTCCTTGGTGAAGTATATGAGAGGAGGGTCCGGCTTGCTGGAGTCCTCTTTGAATTTGGGATGATCCCGGATTGAAAGGACTTCTTTCAAATACTTTCTTCTAACACTTACAGTGTTTCCTCCTCCCCTGAGGGCTCCACTGATTACGTTGCAGTCGAATTCTGCATCTGGAAACTCATCATTATTAGAATCATCTTTCTGGTTCTATCTTCTGTTTTTTTCTTCTCAGGGACCAGACTTTTACTCTTTTTCTGGTTTCCAGCCTTTCTTTTATTTTTGGAACCCTGAGTTTTAATCACGTACTGGCGTATTTTGCCTTCTCAGACAAATTTCTCCACAGCATCACGGAGATCCCAGCATTGATCAGTATTGTGGCCGGGACCATTATGGAAAGCACAATATTTGGATTTATCCAGCCCTCCCCTATCAAATATGGGTCAGGGTCTGTCCACTTTCTTCATCTCTGTAAAGGCTACCTTCCTCCAAATTTGAGAGCGCGAAGCATTTAACAGGGTGTACTTTTCGTATCTCCCTACCCGGTCTCTATCATACAAACCCCTGCCTTTGGAGTCCTTCTTTTTGTTGTCGGGTCACTCCCTTTCTTTGGGGACTACTCTTTTTCCTTCTTCTGACAGCACATTTTCTATCTCCATTTGTTCAACTTCCAAGTATTTCTTGGATCGCATTCTGAATTCTTCCAAAGTCCTCACAGGTCTTTATACACCGACTTGGCCAGTCTAGATGAACCATCCAGGCCAGTCACAATGAGATGAACATGGACATTTTCTTGCAAACCCGGCACTTGCAAGGCCGCATCTTTAAACTTGTTAAGGTATCTTTGAAGTGTTTCTCCTGCTGTCGTATTTTACCAAGTGCGAACTTGGACTTCAGGTGGTTTTTACTGGTTGTAAAATTCAATAGGAATTTTTGTCCAAATTCCTCAAAAGAGCCAATAGAATTGGCTGGGAAGGTAGAGAACCATGCCTGTGTTGCCCCAGTCAGAATTATGGCAAAGATTCGAGATATAAGAGGTTCATCAATACCTCGGATGTACATGTCCGTGTCAAATGCATCTATGTGGACCTGCGGGTCCTGACTTCCATCATATTTCGGCAAGCGTGCCGAATCAAAATCCTACAGGAAGGGAGCGTTCAGAATTTCCCCAGTAAAAGGGCTGTTATTGTACTGCCCCCTGCTGTATTTTCTCCTGAAACCACCGGGTTCCAAATGCCCTCTGGCACTCTGTGGATTCTGGTTGGGATGCATCCCATCCCGGTGTACCTGCCCATTTGCCTCTACTGAAGCGTTCTGGGTCCAAATTTGCGCAGTCGCGTTCTGGTCTCCTAAAGCAAGGTTCTCCAGGTTTGGGTTCAGTGTGCTCTCCGGATCCGGGTTGCGATTCCCTTCACGACCATTGGCATCCTGGCCTTCAGTTTCTCTCGCACCAGGTCCTGTCGTCCTCCTCAAGCGTTGTTCTAGATCCTGCATTCTCCTTACATTTTCTTCCTGTATTCTTTGGAAGTCTTCCCTTCGCTGGAGATTATTTCGATTCTCCATCTCTTCCATTCGCCGCAAGATTGCAGCAAACACGTTTTGGGCCAGCCGAGAATCAGGATCTGTTGACTGGGCTACGCGCGCAGCTAGCTCACCAGGATGATGAGGGGGATTATTCAAAATTGGATCCGCAACTTGGTTATGGGGCGCTGGAGTGAAGGTTGTTTTTGACACGTCCTCACTGATATGGACATGATCGTAATCCACATCTTTTTCAGGTAGGTTTTGAGGCTGATTCACCTCTTCCAGGACTGGATCTAGCAGTTGATTCTGGTTTTGAGGTGGCTGCTGGCCATTACTCATTGTATGGACTACCATTCTTAGTCAGAATTGCGAGAATATCAAATTCAAAGAGATTTTCCCCACAGACGGCGCCAATGTTCTGATGGGAGACAGAGATGTCCAGCCCAATGGACTGGTATGTTGATCATGGATCTAATGCCATCTCCAAGGTATCTATGGAAGAGATATCCTTGAGTCAAGCAGATCACTGTGCACAATAAACTACTGACGACGTTAGCCAAAAGGGGGGAGTGTGTGCGCACAGTGACAACATATCAGTAAGAGAGAAAGTCCACATACCTTTAGGGTTTGCCTCTTATTTATAGGAGTTACCTGTGGATAATGTGATGTGGGCCTTTAGTGCCTCTGATGAGGACCCTGGCCTATCTGCTACGTTGTCGTATCAAGATTAGTATCCTTGATGGATTCTATCCGTAATTATACTAGATTAGGATCTTAGATTGCCCCTAATTGGGCCTGTCACCCAATGAGTCCCTTACATAGGTCCATAACAGTAACAAAATTAGATGTTGTCCAAAATATTTGTTTTATCACTTTTTTTCCCCCATAACATACCGAGAATTGTAAGTAAGAACAATAAATCCAAAGCTTCATCAAGCTTGAACGTCAAAAACTAAAAATAATAAATAAAATCCAGTGTAAAGTATATCTTATAAAAAAATCCATAAAAATATATATGACGAAAAATATTTGAAAAACAAAATAAAACCACCAAAATTTCCACAGATATTTAGTTTCTGAAATTTATCAATTAATTCATTTTACAAGAAGTTGCTTCTAGCATACGAACTGTATATAACTAGCTATAATCAGCATACAAAGTCAGAGGCACCCATCTTCAACTCTTACTAGGTGTGGTGACTTGGGTGGAACAGTGAAATCTGCAAAACATTCCCAAATATTCCTTCATCGTCAATAATGCAAATTCATTATATTCCTTCTACGTAAACACAATAATTAATATTTTAGAAAGCACTTGTAAAATTATAATTAATATTAATGGATAAATTTATTATTAAAATTGAGCATTTCTTACTTCCACAGATGGTGCCAATAGCAAGAGGTTTGCCGCAGAAGTTCAAGCAGTGCAACACTTTATTCCAGTCAAGCATATCTTCTACGGTATAATCAGGTGGGTAAACTGTTCATCATTCCACAAATTTTGAAATGATAATTAATTAGTACCTCTGTACCCAAAATAATTTTTTAATTATGCGCTACACATAGTTTTTTTTAAAGGAGGTTCTTAATTAGTTGCAAATAGTAAATAAAACATCACCAATTTAATTGCAAGAAGTAAAATTATGAACCTAATCTTTTTTTATATTATCCGTTAGTTTGTCGATTATTCGATTAATTCTATTAGAGTAGGATAAAATTATATAAGGGCAAGTTTTATTTAGGGATCGCCTTGAACTCAACTAATCCCTCTAAATAAAAGGTAATATTTTTCTTATGTTGCATAAGAAAAATACTATCTTCTACACTCACATTTTTCAAATGGGTCCTATAAAAAAAAAAATCTTACCTCCAATTCTTTTCTCTTTCTTATTTATTGTTTGGGTAGGAAATAATATTTTTCTTATTTAACCTAAGAAAAATATTACCCTTAAATAAACTATTATGTATCAAAAAAACAATTTATGAAAACTGTTTTTTAAATATCACTGTTTCACTTGTCAGGTATAAATGCAGATTTATTTTAAAATGAAAATACATTTTTGGCCGTTACCTTTTCCATTAATTAGAAATAGGCAAGTTTTGTTTTGGTTAGAGTTACAACTTATTTGAAGTAGACATACAAAAATTTGAAATTGTTACATTTTTACCCTTTTAAATATGAGATAATTCTATATCCTACACATAATTTAAAGTGTATGTAGTTTATACTTTTTCTTCTTCTCTTCTCCTCGCATGACCCCATGTATGTCCTACACACCTTTATGTGTTTGTAACAGGTAAAATTATCTCCTAATAAACTTTAAACCATTTAATTAATTTCTCAGTTTTGAAAAGTGCAGATAAATAAATTTAAAGCTACGCATATAACATATAACAATATATATCTAAAAACAATTAGGGAGTTTCTAAAATAATGTGACTGTTACATATATCCTTGTTTTCTTCTATCAATGTGGTTGAAGTGTTAATAGACTATGAAAAGATATAGCAACCACATTGCAATGGCACACCGATAAAACACTTGAAGAGATAAAGATCAAAGAAAGAGTGTTGCGGAAGCAGCAGTGTACCTAATTTCCGAGTGAGGTTATTGCAGCAGCATGGTATGTTAGCGTCTTTGATGACCTTACAGCATCGATCATTAGGGTCTAGCAATGTTGAAGGCTCTCCCTTGTGCATGTAATACATGCACTCTATTTCAAGGCCACGCAGATCCACATCACAATTCTCTGCAGCCACCATTGGTATCATCCTTTGGTCATGGTAGAGAGAAAACATACATATTGCATGGATTGCCAACAAACAAATGGATTTGAGATCAGAACCCACCATTTCTCTTCTTTGCCCACTCTTTTGTTCTGTTTGATTTGATATATCGGTTTCGGATGCTAAAGGGTTTGTTTATGTTAAGGTTAAGGAGGAGAGTTTTATGTGTGAAAAACGCGCATCTTATATGTAGTACAATATTAGTCAACACACACACCCGACATTAGTCAACACACACCACGCACACACAAAAACATACACATATATATGGGGCATATTTTTTGATATCGATATAAAACTTTAAAATTTCACATCAAATTTTAATCATTGATTTCTTTCAATAAATGGTTATAATTTTCCTCAATCAAATTTATTAATTAATTATTAATTCTCAATAAATAATAATCGTTGATTGACGGAAATCAACGAATAGGATTTAGTGTCAAATTTTATAGTTTGACGCCGGTATTAAAGGATCCTATCTCATATATATGGTGCAGGATCCTTTGACACCGGTATCCAACTTTGAAATTTGACATCAAATCTTAACAGTTAATTTCTGTCAGTCAATGGTTATAATTTCCGCCAATCAAACTTATTAATTAATTATTAATTTTCAATAAAATGATAATCGTTGATTGACAAAAAAACAATTACGATTTGGTATAAAATTTTAAAGTTTGATACTAGTGTCAAAGGATCCTATCTATTATATATGGCAGGATCCTTTGACACTAGTGTCAATCTTTGAAATTTGACACCAAATCTTAACTGTTGATTTATGTCAATCAATGGTTATAATTTTCGCCAATCAAACTTATTAATTAATTATTAATTCTCAATAAATGATAATCGTTGATTGACAGAAATCAACGATTGAAATTTGGTGTCAAATTTCAAAGTTTGATATCGGTGCCAAATGATATATATATAAAAGAGGCATTTATTGACAAATAGGTAAAATGTTATTCCTGTAAACAACAAGAGAAATTAATTAATGCAAGAAGAGAAGTATTGGGACTAAAAAAAATTCCAAAAAAAGGTAGGAAAATGAAAATAAATATATGATTGGAGGAAGTATAAAGTTTGCATGCTCACAAGAAAAGAATTGGTTTTAGAGTTTTCCCCCTCTTATCTTTAATGTTAAAAAGTTATTGTCACTTTATTTTTTTGTTTTCTTTTTGGTTGGCCAAAGCCCATTTAAATCATTTTATATATACAAGTAAGGAAATTTGATTTTTCAAGTAAACTTTTTACTTTTATTCCATATGTTACCACGTGTTTTACTTAATTCTTTATGGTTACAATATTTATCATTTAACTTTCTAATCTAAAATATACTCTTATTATATTAAATGTTAAAAGCACACGTATTTAACAAGACAATAAATTATAAATGAAATATGAAATGTTAAAAAGACCTTTAATTGAAAACAACATTCTAAAATATTTTATCTTATTTTATCATATTATTTGATCTGGATCTACCCAAGTGGTTAATCCGAGTTATGCTAGGCCATGATGCACACACTTTAAAACATATCACATGTTGTGTCTGACACTCCCTTACGCTCTGACACACATTATAAAGACTAAAAAAGGTTCAAAGATTGCGTTGCGTTACGTTTTTAATTTCAACTATTAGGGCAAAAAAATTATTTATTGCTTTTTAATAAATTATTTACGTATTTGTAATAGTTTTTGAAATAATGACGGATATACTGCACAATGTGACGCCCCAATTAGGTGTCTCACCCATGTAGGTGACGCCTAACTGGGGCATCACATGTGCGGCCCTATATATTCCCCTTCTACTCTTTTCACTCTTCACACCTTTTCTCTCACTCTTCACACCGCTTCTCTCACTCTTCATATCTCTTCTCTACCGAAAATTCTAACATCATACATACATAATCCTTTATCTTTAATTAGTATTTTCATTTTATTTCTTATTCTATTTAAGAATGAGTTCACATCCTAATTCTGTTCGTGTTGTGTTATATTACAATGGTAGGAAGGTAGAAGGTCGACGAGGTGTTATGTTTGAAGGTGAAAAAAGGCCGACACGTATCCAGCGCAACACAACCATTGGCGAACTAAATCAGAGAATTTGACAGAAGTTAAGTCTTCAAGGCAACCAATGTATCACTCAGATCACGACAAGGTTATGGCAATATGATAAATACAATAGTTTGCAAGTGGTTGACAATGAATACGTGGAGATGACAATGGAAGAATTTTTCATCCAGTCAAGGACAGATTTTCTGGAGTTGTATGTCGACAACGCCACAGCGGATAATGTTCCATTACCGGTGAGGTCAGTTGATTTAAATTCTTCCCGTCTTCCATTAACGTTTGTCGCTCATGCGTCTCCAGTTGGTAACATTTCTAAGGGAGATGAAAATGATCCGACTTGGGAAATGCATGACGAAGACGACGACGATGATGATGAAAAATCGCAATTGAAGAACGTCTTTTAGCGGAGGATGCTAGTGCTTCAGAAGGAGATGAAGGTGGTGAGATGGGTGCGTCTCAAATCCCAGTATACCATGAACCAGTGGTCGCACAAATGCCGCAATTGCATGACGTTGCGTCTGCCCCATTAGGAAATCATCATGAAGGTAATTGATATAATTTGTATATACCTGAATTGATACCTGATTTAGTACCTGATTTAGGAAGTTTGTTTTATATCTATGTAATTATCAGTTGCAGGTGACAAAGCTGTTATTCCTTTTTGGGAAGGAATTCCGCATTATTCGTACATTGATTGGAGTTATCGGAGCGAACAAGAATCATGCTCTGATGGTACGGTTTCAGGATCGGGTTCAATACAAGGTCCGTGGCAACTGGGTGACAAGTTATTTGTGAACCAAGAATTTGCAACAAAAAAAGATGTCCAAATGGCACTTAAGCATAACCTCATTAGGGAGCATCAAGAAGCAATTGTAATTGAGAGCACGCCTGCGAAATCCATGAAATGTTGTGCGTACGATAAAGGTTGCCCGTGGCGCGTGAGGGCGATCAAACCAATGTTTGGTGAAATTGGAAGATTACGAGATGGGGAGGAGATCACAATTGTTTGAATGACCACATTTCCCAGGGTCATAGACAGCTCGATGCGGACGTTATTGCGGATCTCATCCTAGGTACGTATTTATTTACGATGAGATGTCAACGTTTACATACTGCTGTGTAATTAAATTCGTTCTATGTAATGTTGTCTGTAATCTCCATGTTGCAGGGATGATAAGGGAAGAACCATCTGTCTCAATTTCTTTGGTTCAAGAAAGGATAACCTCTAAATATGGCTTTAAAGCTTCGTACAGAAAGGCATGGTATGCGAAGCAGAAATCGATGACAATTATGTACGGTGATTGGGAGGAATCGTATGCTTTTTTGCCAAGGTGGTGCGAATACATGCTTCGCTTTTCTCTAGGTTCATTTTATCATATCCAAACAAATGATTTTTATGTGGAGCATGGGTTAGTTCCTGGAAAAAAAGTGTTTCATCTCATGTTTTGGACATTAAACAGTGTTGTGAGGCGTTCAAATTTGCCAAACCAGTCATACAGATTGATGGAACACATTTATATGGGAAGTACAAGGGCAAATTGTTGGTGGCCACAACCCAAGATGGAAATGATGAATGTTTACCAATCGCTTTTGCCATCGTTGAAGGAGAAACATTGGAAGCCTGAGACTATTTCCTTATTAATATTCGTGCTCATGTTACTGAGATGTCAAACATATGCCTCATCTCCGATCGTCATCGTAGCATAATATCCGTTGTGGAGAATAACCGTAATTGGCTGCCACCAAATGCATATCACGTGTTTTGTATTCATCATATTGCAAGCAACTTCAATCAAAAGTTTCGAAATGAGGGTTTGAAGCGGATGTTAAAGAATTTAGGTAAACCTCAATAACAAAAACTTATTTATTTGTTTCCATTTTGTGTCTCAATTTATGTTTATACGATGATGTCCAAATTGTGCAGGCTATACTCTGGCCATGGTTGATTTTGAAAGAAATCTTGCAAGCTTCCGTGAAACGAGTCCTCAAATTGCTGAGTGGATTGATGCCATCCCTAAGGAAAAGTGGTCGCGCGCGTACGATCTCTAAGGACGCAGGTACGGGCATATGACAACAAACTTGGCAGAATTTGTGAATAGGGTTTTTAAGAGGCCAGAAATATGCCGATAACTGCATTGGTTAAGCACACATACAACAGATTGTCGAGTATTTTGTTACGAGAGGTACATCTGCCGTTGCGCAGCTTCAATCAACTCATCGTCATTGCAAAAATGTTGTTGAATTGGTCAAGAAGAATGAGGTACTTGCAACAGGCCACCATGTCCATGCATACAACGTGGAACATACTGTCTTCGAGGTTGACGCAGGTTGGGATCGTTCATATTCTGTCAATCTCCCACAAAGATTTTGTCAATGTGGAAAGTTTAAGGCCTTTAAATACCCGTGTAGTCACGCCGCTGCTGCTGCTTTAAGTGTTAGGAAGAATCCTTTCCAGTACGTAGACAATGTCTTCTTGACAACTAACTTGGTCGAGGCTTATTCTTTTCCTTGGCAGGCAATTGGTAATGTGCATATACATGGCTTGAAGTACTGCCCTGCATGTGGGATGGCGTGAACCCCTGACTCTGTCTGTCTGTGGCTAGAGTCTCCTCACTATCATGGCTACCTGGGAGAAGGCCTAGTGATGACCACACGTGGAAGGTATCCTCTACAGACCAATCCAGCACGTCAACATCAAGTCCTTGTGAATACGACTATGAGGACGGCTGTGCATATGACTGATCGAGTCCAGCCATAGCCATGGGACTGGCCTGGAAAACTGGCTCCTGTGAATCCATGTATGGGTGCTGAGACTCCGGCTGGCTAGGACCACCTGCACCCTGGGATCCGTGATGATACGTCGGTTGTGACCCGTATGTAGTCCCAATGACTGGAGGTCTGAACCATCCCTGAGTCTCGACCACTGGTCTCGGTGCCACTATCAGAACAGGGACAGCTGCAACTCGCTCACGGGTACGTCCTAATTCGCGTCCCTCCTGTCTATTACGGGGAACATCCAGGGACAACTGCCGATCAGGCTGTGTCTGGATCGGTGGTGCCTCAGGCCCAGGCTCATATACCCGTGAATTCTCCCAAAAAATGCCAATAATCCTGCCAATCTCCTCATGGATATACTATAAGCCAAAGCGAGGAAACTCCTCTGCAGTTGTTGCATGAAACAACATCTCTAGACCGTCAATATGTATATAACAATGTGTAAGCAATGTCAAACAAATGTAAAATAATAATGAGGCATTAAAATAAATGATAAACTCACCATTCGTCCAATCTTTGCTGCCCTCCGAGAAATGTATCTCTTTCCCCTAGCTCTGTACCACTCCATGTACTCATGGTTAGGTGACATCAACCCGAGTAATGGAGGGGGCAGAACGATATGCTGCTCCCTGGCCTGCCATCTGGAAATCCATGGACTAAGCTTACGTCTCCAGTTCTCGTCAACCTTCACCCGCAGAGTATGATCATGGATCCCTTTCAACTTCCTGCTCACATCCAGGATGGGTTGGTCCAAACCAAACTGTCGCATGCACCTATCAGGTTGACATGCCTCTACGGTGTGGAATAATCACATAAATACAAAACGCCGGAAATTGCATACCTGGATATGTCGCATGCAGGTAACATGTATAAATCCAACCTGTGTGAGGTCATCTGTGACCACCTCTGGAATAGCGCCGGTAGATGGCCCCCCCAAGGTCTCCCACGCCTGGTCTTCAGTCTCCTGACATGTTCCGTATTCCACACTCGCTGTGAAATATGGGCACTCTGCGTTCTCTTACGAAGGACCTCCCATCTATACAACCCAGGTATGATGTACATGCTAGGATCGGTAGGCTCTAGATCCGATACAGAATCCGCAGATGATGATGAATCACCCATGACCCTAAACTATATAATATAAAACAACATTGAAATTAATCACATGCAACAACACATTTTATGTACAAATTAATTAAGCAATGCCCTAATTTATTATCAAAAATATTAAGCATAAACCCTACGTTTTTACTACAATCGTAATTAGTGAAATAATATTAATACGTAGTACTGTAATTTATTTGTAATTAAATAATAATAAAATGTCGGACACAAATTAAATCATACCGACATAAACCCTAAACCCTAAGTCACTGATAATTTCATAAATATGTACTAATAACAACACCTAAGTGACTAAAAAATTATCAATACACTCCCGCATTCATAACATCATACATAATTTACGAAGTCACTATCACTATTTTCAAAATCACTAATTAATACGCTAAACCCCAATGCATAATTAAATAATAATCATAATAACAACGTAACAAAAAAAAATTACTAAATCAATACAACACTCATAGCATGGCACAAAATTTCTAAGTGACTATCCTTATGTTCTAAGTCTGTAATATACGATAAATCCTAACATGTTCGCAAGGTAGCACTGTAATTTAAACGTATACATAGCAGGTATTACGAACTTACCTAAGTTAGCAGAACTTCGCTACGAAAATTTCCGCGTTCGGTTGAGAGCACAATCTGTGGTTAGAGAGAGGTAAGAGTAAGAGTGAGAAGTGAAATGGTAAAAATGAGGGTATTTATAGGGCTCAAGTGTGACACCCCTTTTGGGCGTCACATGTGACGCCCCATTGAGGCGTCTTCCCTTAGTTGAAAGGGGCGTCACCTTGTGCAATAAATGTGCAAATTTTTCAGAAAGTGTAATAAATGCGTAAATATTTTATTAAAAAACAATAAATAAATTTTTTTGCCCAATTATTAGATTAGTTGAATTACGATTGTTATTTTATTAAATTTAATATAAATATTTGTGATATCTTATGTATTTCTTTGCAAAATTGATGAGTATTATAAGTTTAGCTTAATTTTTTTGTTAAATTATTGAATATTAAATATAATATACTCTACATAATTAAAAATATTATTTAGTATCAAAACATGTTCTAATGTGTCGAAATCGAACAAATTTTATAATTAACGTATTGAAGTGTCGTGTCCTGTGTTAGTGCAACATAGATGTTACGCGTTAAAAACATAAATTTCTTATTAAAAAACTATTATACTCATATATTGACTCAATCATAAAATTCAACTTATTATATTCAAATGAATTAACCGATACTTATAAAGGGTTGGGTGCAGTGGTAAACAAATTCTTCTTTTAGGAAATGGCTAACTATTTTGTTTCATTGGGAATGAATTAATTTAAAAAAATAATAATTAATAAAAGTTTAATTCAGTAAAAAAAAGAAAACATTCGATGAAAATCAATAAAAGTTTATCAAGATTCAACAACCGAATTCTCTTTTATCAAGATTTAAAGAGTCACTCGCACAAAAATGTTATTCTTTCTAAAAAACAATAGTTATTTAACATTTTTGTATGTGTATATATATTTATATATATATATATTTGTAGATCCTACTAAACAAAGATGTTTGAAGGATTAAGGCCCATGGGCCCATTATATGACATGAAATTCACAGGAAGCGAGTCACCGAGTCACCGGGTCACAATCTTTTAATTTGAAAAGTTAAACCGAGAGAAACCAGTCGCGGCATGGTTGTTCTGCAACTGCAACCTCTTGCATGATCTTCTTCACAGAAACCCTAACAAACCCAGTGAACCCCACCACATAAAAAGATTGCAACTCTCACTTTGATTTCAACAAAAGAAAAAAGAAACGACTTCGTTTTGGAACTTTAACCCAATGGAGAATCGGACCCGGGTTCGGTGCCCGGAGAACCAGGAGCTAGTGTCTTACATGTGGAACAAGTGGAAGGAAATGGCGCAGCAACCAAAAGGGATTTCTGATAACATCGAAATGACCCTTTCTAAGGCACATTTCAATGTCTGTAACTCTACAAACCCAATTCGAACCATCAAAGATTTCTCTCGCGTTAAGTATGTGTCAATTTCTCCCACGTTGTGTTACCATAGATATGTCTTATAATTATTTAAATATTATAAAAATCAGTGTATTTATCGTGAATTTTAGTTTATGTGTTGTGCATTTCTCTCACATTGTGTGTAGAAGCCTATCATAGACTTATATATGTCATATAATTAAAATTTATTAATGTATAGACATGTATATGGTTTGTTGTGACTTGAGTTTATACTTTATAGTAATAAAAAAAAAAGTTTAAGTTGAAAATTATCAAAATTTTGATATATCGTTTGTGGACCTTGAAAGCTTGAACTTTAGTGTATAATGTATTGATGTGTTTGGAAAGTGATGAGGGTAAAGGATAAATTAAGGTTATTTAAATTGTTTTTTTTTATTTTGTAGTGTACTTATCTAATGGTGCTCTTTTGTGTTTTCTGGAATTGTGTGGAAGGGGTGTGGGGAAAATGATTTTGAGGCTCATGCAGGGTTTTTTTGGAACCGGTTCTGGGGATTCTGAACCAGAAGAAGACTTGACCAAAAAGGGTATGACTGGTGCTCTCTGTATTTTTTATTTTTTGTCATTTTAAATTGGCTTTACATTTATTGTTGTCCGTAGTTCGGTCTAATCCTTCCTTTCTTCTCCAAACTTATAGGAAAGAAATCTAAAGTAACCAAGCGCTATATGCCTCAGAGGAACTCTGTGGCATATGCATTATTGATAACCCTTTACAGGTATGGATAGCCATTGTCACTTGCACTGCTGATGCATATTTTTTTGTTAAATTTGTTGTGTAACTCATCACTGTAAAACTTGTTTGATTATGAGATTTAACACACTTTTAATAGGGGAACTTCAAATGGGAATGAATTTATGCGTAAACAGGAACTTATTGATGCTGCTGAAGCTAGTGGGCTATCTCGAGCGCCAATTGCGTATGTTTGATATACATAAATATATATATATATATATATATATATATATATATATATATATATATATTTTGTTTTTTGTTCTTTGTGTTTATAACTATATGTAAACAAGAGCCTGTGAAAATGTATACCACTTTTGACCAAGTGCATTTTGAATGTTCAGACCAGAAAAAGGCAAAGGAAAACCTGGACATTTTGGAAGTTCTCCACAGGATTGGTATAGTGGATGGAGCTGCATGAAGACATTGATAGCTAAGGGATTAGTTGTTAAATCAAGTTGTCCAGCAAAGTATGTTTATCCATTGTGATTGTCTTCTTTTACAATGTACTACTAGTTTTGCATATAAACTTTATCTCTTAAAAAAAACTTTATCTCTTAATCTTTTATAAATTAAAATCCACTGGTTAAGGGAACTGCCATATTGTGAATCTTTAACTATTTTCTTAAATTGTTGATTTATATTTAGGACTAGGAGTGGGCATATTTGTCTTTGTGCTTCAACAATTGAGCCTTGTGATAATAACATGATAAATTTCTTTACGCATTATTTTTCTGATTCATTACCAGTGAACATTGTGGCTGTGATTTGTTTAAATGAGCCTTCTTTGGATGAATCTGCCTAGCAGAGCTATTACACACCTAGTACTTAATTTACTAGATACTATGATATAAAACCAGCAACTTTTAGAGTGATTCTTTCGAAGCAACTTTAAATGATGACATATCATCTTACAATGAAAAGTAGAATGTGATATCTTTAAATGAAAAATCTCTACATTTTAGTGGATGATTTATGTTTTGTTTTAAGGTACATGCTAACTCAAGAAGGTAAGGAAGCTGCATGTGACTGTCTCACAAGATCTGGAATGGCCGAATATCCAGAGAAGTCGGCTTCTGTTGAAATTCCTTTGTATACGGACAAACAAAACTCATTAGATATGGAACTCAATGGTCATGAGTTCGAATCAGAAGTGATGTCGCCATTAACCCAGCAAAAGAAGCCAGTGGATATTCCTCTTGATTCCCTTGAGAGGGTATTTTTCCTCTTATTTAAAGGCCTTGTTACTTCTTTTGTTTCTTCAAATTAATATCAAAGGCTTCTGCCCCTCACTAGCTCCTAATCTGTGGAAAGCACTGAAACAATGCCTGATGCTGATTTATATGGTGTAAAATCTGATTTGTTGTTCTTTTTTTATCCTTGGATGCATTTTCTTGAAATTACAATTCTATCATTGATCTGAACTACTCCGATCGTAATTATCTTAATAAATCTTTGTTTCTTGTATTAATTGTGCACGGTAAGTAAAATTGTCTGGTGAACACCCTTGCATGGTTAACTTGATCCATTCATTTTCTTTCCTATGTCTAAGAGACTTCAGCAAAAAATACAGATTATATTTTATTAGTTGTGCTCCCACTTCGTCATTTACCTACTATAAAGCATGTTCACTCCATTTTGTACTATGTCTCTGTGTTGGATGTGTCCGACACAGACACTTGTATGACATATCGGCGACACATGTTCGTCACATGTCCGTACTTGTCCAATTTTTTCCTGGCTCAAACATGGCCATTTAAAACTTGATTTTTTTTTTCTTGTAGTTGCACATGGTTAACAGAGGGCGAACCGGAGCAGTGATAAAACTGTTCCTTTGTGACTGAAAAGTCACGGGTTTGAATATGGGAAACAGCTTCTTTACAATTATTTGCAAGGGTAAGGCTGCGTATAAGGATTGCCCTCACCCCACATTCGCTAGTCGGGTTTAATTGGAGAGTGGTTTTTTTTTTTTTTTTTGTAGTTGCACATGGTTAGTTTTACTATGACAAGTTCATTTGAGAAATTTTTGGGAAAATGTCATTAGAGTGTTCTCCATGTTGTCTTGGGAGGGGCTTACAAATTAGCAAGTATGATCACATATGACATATATCAAGATATTGTATGTTTTGAAGTTTATATATATAGTAGTGTGAATTATTAATCTTTTTCGCTATATATATATATATATATATATATATTTGTGTGTGTGTGTGTATACATACATACATTCATACATAAACACTCAAAGCACATATATTATGCTCTGTCTGCGTCCTAAAACTTTTAGAATTTATTGTCTGTGTTTCATAGGTTACCTCCCTTTTCTTTCAAAGTAGGTCAATGAAGTTAATGTACTAAGATTACCTGATTAATTCACTTGTTATTGTCATGTCACTTTACTTGCAGGTTTATTTTTTATTTGCTGATAATTGAAATGTGATTTTTCTCTTGTCACTTACAATTTCTTCTTTTGTAGTTTACACACATGGGTTACTCCAAGGAACAAATTGTTAATGCATTTACTGAAGTTTCCAGAAGCCATCCAAATAAAGATGTCTCATCTCTGTGGCTGGCTGTTTTATGCCATCTTCGAGAGGAGCAAGTCTATGGTTCACAGCCAGAATCTCAAATTATTACAAATGATTGCCACATGACAAGTGCTAATACTGTTGTAAATGGTATTTCTTTTTCCCTGTTTGACAGCATTTCTTAATGACACTGATGAAACTTTTTTCTCAATAAATCATTTCATAAATGACCAGGTTGCAAAGACTTCATTGGAAATGAGAGCAGAACTGTGAGTTCATCCTGCGGTGGGCATTTGCCAAACTTCTGTTCTCCTGATATTCCACATTTTCTTTTGAGAGCTTGCTCATCAAGTGTATGTTTTGATCCATTTGCTATAATTGATATAGTTTTTACACTGTGCATCTTTTATAATGTAGAAATGGGTCATTTATGTGATAGTATACTGGAAATAAATGATGAAATGTTGCTTTCTTTTTTTCCAAAAAAATAAAAAATAAAATTTTTTGTTTTTGACCTGATGGTGTCCCTATTGATGTTGTTGACATTCAGTAATTTGTTTTGCAATTACATGTGCAAGGAATAAGAGTAGATAGTGCTTATATTACATTAAAGTAGGTCAAATGCGCTTTAACCCCCTCCCCCAGATTTATTATTTCGATTGCACTCTCCACCCTGATTTATCAAATTAAGCACATGAGACCCTAGTTAAACACAACTCATTGTTATCTCTTCGACTTCTCCCGTACATCTAACTTGGATGTTACAATTGATAGAATTAGATGCTCATGCCTTGCACATGAACTTTTGGTGTTATAAAACACTTGTCCTCTTATGCATATCTTTATTTTCATCAAATTTTATCTTTTTTATAATTTTTATTTATTCCTAGAAATAAAACTTTTCAGGACATCAGGTTCTGCTGCTGTACATTCTGGGAGTTACCTACTGTACCATATTCCACTACCAGCCTTGGACTGATGTTCAAATCTCTTTAAGTTTCAAATCTTTTACCCTTCGCACACAGAGTTCAGAATCTACAAATTTTCCTATGCTTCCATTTTCTAGTTACAAACTTTTCTAGCCACTTTCATACGGTAAGCAAAAAGCCCTAGTATTCTGAAATTTTCCCTCTAATAAAACCTTCGCTTTGCTCCTAGATGTCTTCTGATATTTTCCCTCCAGCAAAAATTTCCTTTCTTGGCTTCGCAGTTGTTCTTCTCTTGCTCCCATTCTTCTTTCACTCTCCTAAAATCTCCCCTCTCCGAAAACACTAACTTTTTTTCTCCTCCAAATACTGAGGGTTAGAAGACCCAACATAGACAGATTAAAATTCAGATGAAAGCTCAAGCTCCCGGGTTTTCTGTTGAACCAAACAAGTCTTTGCTCTTTTGCCTCCTGTTGAAAGTTCAAATCTTCCTCATTCGTGCTTTTCCATCTCTTTCCTCTTTGACTGAGCTTGACACTCATGGTCATCTAAGATTGAGACACAGACAGCCTTGTGTTGACTTCATGGATTCCCTAGTCTAACCCATGTAAGGGCACTTTTGAAGCTATAATCAGAGATACATTAAAAGAGATACGAAAAAGGGAAACAATAAATAGGAAATTTCCAGAATTAACTTGGAATTCCAAAAAACAGAACAGCAATAGAACAGAATGGTTGACCACAATCCTCCGAATTATTAGATGCTGCTGATTCTCATAATATTTTGGGAGTGCTTTGCAACACTCTCTTTCATGCTGGGGAATAGATATTAGTAATTCTTAGCTTGCTTACATTAGACTCAGTTGGATTTTGACAAGGCCTTCGTGAGAACATCTGTATCTTTTAACTTAGTTGGAACATAGTGTAAGGTAAATGTTTCCCATTTTAAATTTATGACTTGATGAAGTTTTTTTGTAGATCAACAGTAAGGCCTGCATGCTATATGGAGTTGAACATAGGCCAACAAAGAAGCTATATGAGCATAAAATGTGAGTAGCGGAAATGACATTGTTAAGGTGAATATATGGTCATATAAGGATGGATAAGATAAGAAATTAAGATATTTGATGAAAGGTTAGAGTATTACCGGTGGCCAAAAGGATGAGAGAACATAGATTGAAATGTAGCACATTCTTCGAAGAAAGACCACTAGAGGCTCTCGTAAGAACATAAGTTTGTCTCTGATGGGCTTGAAAGTGAGTTAGTTAGAGAATTTTTCTAGAATATTCTTAGAAAATAGGATAAAAGGAAAAGGGAGTGTGTGGAGTGAGGTATGCATGTATTGAGTGAATATGGGAATTTGGGGATCTCTTAGAGCTTAGGGTAGTTGGTTCTAAGGGTGAGTTGTGGTCTTTTGGTTTCTTATTCTTGTATTAGTGCTTGTAAAAAGAGGCTATGCCTCCATTGATGCAATAAAACTAGTGTTATAAATTTGGGTTTCATCAATTTGGTATTAAAGCATCTTCGATCCAAAGGTGCTTCTGGTCCATATTTGTGAAGGAATGACAGCCATGGGAGGAATCAGCGATTCAGAGCACGAGCAAATTTTGAAAAAAATGATAAGGTGTTAGATGTGGCAATAGAGAGGATGGAGACACAGAGATTTGAAATCAGGAAGAACAATTTTGGACACAATCTACTGCTGAGGTTTATTTTAGGAGAAAGTATAGGGGAAATAAACCATCTCAATTGCTTGCATAACTTCCCTAGAGAGATGGGAAGGAAGTTATCAAGTAATTACTTGGTAATGGAGGCAGAAATTGCTGCTTAGGGGTTGTAGCAGTTATGGATCTATAAATATGTAAAGAACCAATTCAACCCTAAAGCTTAAGCTATTGGGTGAGGCTACATTAATTATTTTATATATCTCAACATGTCCCTTCACACGAGAGCCCACTGGGCTTGATGGGTGGACAATACACAAGCCCATCTACCTGTGCGAAGAAAGAAATTCCACTAGAAAGAAAGTGGGGGGCGATGAGGATCGAACCCGGTACACCGAGGCTCCGATACCATGTAAAGAACCAATTCAACCCAAAAGCTTACTTAAGCTGTTGGGTGAGACTACATTAATGGTTTTATATATCTCAACAAAATAAAAGTAGGAAATTGTAATTGTAATTAGGAATTAACTCATAAACATAAGAGAATAATGGAGAGAATATCCCTCTTGAATGCATGCTTTGTAATGCTGTTCTCTGTGTTATTACAAACACATTTGTAATTGTTTCAAAGTTTGTTGATTCAGAAAGTAATTTCTAATATAGTTGTGCTCCAAATCCGATTCTTACTACTGTGTTTTGAGTTTTATATTATCATACGATTTATCTTAGAACGGAGTGGATGAAAACTATTAACATTGTAGAGGGAAATATTTTTCCCTATGTTCCAGATTGACCGTTTTAGTCCTTTTCATTATATTAATTTATTTGGTCTTTCTTATTTACGTCTTTTCTCACAATCTGTCCTTTATTTTATCTGGGTTTATTATACCAACGACCCCATCCAGTTTAGAATAAATGTGATGTTGATGTTAAAGTTGGTGTCGACTTGATTTAGTTTCTATCAATCATCACATGCTTGATCCTGCCATGTTGAACTGGATTGTGAACTATTGTAATGGTTGACTTGTCAATGAAAAGTTTTATGTTCTTGAAGTCAAACCATAAGTCCGGTAATAACCTATTTATCCATATCAATTTGCAAAACTCTTGAACAATTGCTGTATATTCTCCCTCCACAGTGCTTTTAGCAAAAACAATATGTTTCTTGCTTAACTTGGTCTTTGAATTTCCCCATATTTTTGTACAATACCCAGTGACCGAAAGGTTACATATTCGAATTCGGAAAATAAACTCTTTGATATGTAAGGATAATAAAGTTGCGTACAAGGATTGTCCTCATCCTACCCCTCACTAGTTAGGATTTAATAGGGAGTTTTTTTTTTTTTTTTTTGGGTACAATTCTCTGTAACGGACTTGGTATCCTCAACTGAGCCTGTCTAGTCAGTGTTTGTGAAGCACTCAACTCCCTGGTTGTTCATTCATCCTTAATAATAATCCCTTTCCTGATGTGCATTTTATTATGTCAAGGTAAATAGCTAAATTGGATGGAAGGTAGAAGATCACAATGCGTTTATGAAAGATTAGGGTCTAATGTACCTAATTTGATAATTAAGGTAAAAAGTGAAAATTAATTATTAAATTAGAAAGATCACAATGCGTTTATGAAAGATTAGGGTCTAATATACCTAATTTGATAATTAAGGTAAAAAGTGAAAATTAATTATTAAATTTGAAAGGTAAATGCATTTGACCCTAACTTTGTATCTATCTAAATTTTAGCTTATGCATTACTATGAAGTTGTTTATAGTTTTTAAAACAGTATTTAACTTGGTACTTGTCTTGATGAAAATCTTAGGACCAGCCCATGCAAAAGCCAAACAAGGATAAGCTTGAATCAACGATGACCATTTTAAGTGTGCCACCGTTGAGCTTGGGGGAGAGATTTGAGGATGCTTACGAAGTAATTTTAATATTGGATGATCGGGAGCATTTTGCCACTCAGGGGTTAGTAACATAAATAGAAAGACACTATTTTCAATTAGGCTTATTTTACGATTTGTATCATATGCTTTATCAGTATTCATTTTAGTATTAGCGACAATATGTATAGTTTATTTGTATTTAAGGCAATTTAGTTTATTGTCTGTCTTGTTTCTGATGACTTCAATGTACTTTATATTCTATTGTTTCAGCTCACGATCCAGGAAGATTATTGACAATATCTGCAGCCAATTCAAAATCCATATAGAGGTGAGTTTTAATATCCTTACCATCTACAAGTAGTTCCTAAAGCTTCTGAAAAATTGAGTGTATGTATTATTTACTGTATCCTGATGCTAATATTTAATATTTATCATGGAAACTGACATTGAACCATGTGATCACTAGGCGAGATATCAATATCATGCACAAGTTTTGGATGTCTAAGTATATTTATTACTGCATTAAGATGAACATGAACTTGACCTAGGATACAAAAGATCTCTTGGGATGGTGATATACTGTATTTGCAGGAGCATTTATTTGATGCTGGCCTTTCCAAGTGATATGGCTGCTTATTTTGATAGCCAATATAACTTATATCATTGTGTAATTTTTTTTTTTAGAACTTCTATCTTTGGCAGATTATGACATACTTCAAGACAGAAATGGCAAGAAAGTTGTAACAAAACTGTTCTTCTATTTGAGCCCATTACCTCTGTTTGATTTTATTGATGAAAATTGGAAACTTTCAGTTAAGCTTTTTTGGCAACTTAAATTATGTATAAATTGTTAGAAATAATATTATTAATTGAATCTGAAATATATTGTATATTCAAGTGTGTAAGTCTGTACAAGGAGGCTCTCTATTTATAGAGACTAAAAGACCTAATGGGATGACCTAAAGGGCCAAGCCCACAATCTAGACTATTCTAGACTATTCTAATAATAATAAATTAATATTATTTCTAACACTCCCCCTCAAGCTGGTGCGTATATATCAAAAGCTCCCAGCTTGTTACAGATATGATCTATTCGGGGACCTCTAAGAGCTTTAGTGAATACATCCGCAAGTTGATCATTGGAATTGACAAATGTTGTCTCGATCTCCCTTGACTGGATCTTTTCTCTAACAAAATGACAGTCAATTTCTATATGCTTGGTCCTCTCATGAAAGACTGGGTTAGAGGATATATGCAAAGCGGCTTGGTTGTCACAAATGAGCTTCATAGGCCTTTGTTCACAGAGATGGAGTTCCTTCAGCAATTGTCTCAGCCAGATGAGCTCACAGGTTGCATTTGCCATTGCCCGATATTCTGCCTCCGCACTGGATCTGGCGACCACAGTTTGCTTCTTACTCTTCCAAGAGATCAAATTTCCTCCGAAGAGAACACAATACCCTGAGGTGGATCGTCTATCTGAAGGAGAACCTGCCCAGTCAGCATCTGAATAACTAGAGATCTCTGAACTCCCTTTATTTGTATATAATAAACCTCTTCCTGGCGCCTTTTTAATATATCGGAGAATTCTAATAACTGCATCCCAATGGGAGTCACAGGGAGAATCAAGAAATTGACTTGCAACACTCACTGCGAAGGAGATATCTGGCCTTGTCACAGTAAGATAATTCAATTTTCCAACTAGTCGGCGGTAGCGACTAGGATCTGGCAGTGGCTCCCCCTGTCCTGGTAATAACTTAACATTGGGGTCCATAGGTGTATCAATGGGTTTACAGCCTAACATGCCAGTCTCATCTAGGATATCCAGTGCATACTTCCTCTGACAGATGGAAATGCCCCGCCTAGACTGTGCAACTTCGATCCCCAAGAAATATCGAAGTCTGCCAAGATCTTTGGTCTGAAATTGATTGAATAAATGCTCTTTCAACTGATCAATCCCGGTCTGATCACTGCCTGTAATGATAATGTCATCAACATAGACCAGGAGATAAACACACTGGCCAGAAGAGCTATGCCGGTAAAAGACAGAATGATCGGTTTTGCTTCTGATTAAGCCAAAGGATTCAACAACTGAACTAAAGCGGCTAAACCAGGCCCGAGGAGATTGCTTCAGGCCATATAAAGATTTCTGAAGTTTACATATCATTCCAGAACTCTCCCCCTGAGCAACAAAACCTGGTGGTTGCTCCATATAAACTTCCTCCTGCAAGTCACCATGTAGAAAAGCATTCTTAATATCAAGTTGGAGAAGGGGCCAGTGATGAATGGCGGCAAGGGCAAGAAACAGGCGAACAGAAGCCATCTTAGCAACAGGAGAAAAGGTATCCCCATAATCAAGACCAAAGATCTGTGTGTATCCCTTGGCCACTAAGCGAGCTTTAAGGCGATCAACAGTGCCATCAGGACCAACTTTAACTGTGAACACCCATCGACAACCAACAACAGACTTCCCGGGAGGAGCACGAACAAGATCCCAAGTGCCATTGGAGTGAAGTGCCTGCATTTCATCAAGCATCGCCTGGCGCCACCCTGGATGAGATAGTGCTTCACCTGTGGTTTTAGGGATGGAAACAGAAGAGAGACTAGAAACAAAAGTAAGTGAAGAAAGTCTGTCATAACTCAAGAAAGAATAAAGGGGATGAGGATTTCGAGTGGATCGAATACCTTTCCGAAGGGCAACGGGAGGAGTCTCTGATGGAGGATCCGGAGGAGAAGAGCTGACGGGAAAGAGCGATGAGTCATCAAGAGGCAAAGTCGGAGGAGGAGCAGGCTGACGACGCTGGTATGTGAGGAGAGGACGATCTGCAGGTATGGAGGTAATTGGTTGCTCCTCTGGAATAGGGTCACCTGCAGCTGGTAAAGACAAGTCAAGAAAAGGAACAGGAAAGACCTGATCAACCTGTGACACTGGAGACGGAGTAGAGTGAAAAGGCTGCTGATCAAGGAAAGTGACATCAGCAGAAACGATATAACGCTTGAGATCAGGAGAATAGCAACGATACCCTTTTTGAAAACGTGTATACCCAAGGAAAATACATTTGAAGGCCTTGGATGTCAACTTGTCTTTACCTGGAGTAAGATCATGAACAAAACAAGTACAACCAAAAATATGTAAAGACAGAGGATAAGAAGGTGCTCCGGAAAACAAAATACTGTGGGGAACATCATTATTTAGCACAGAAGAGGGCATGCGGTTGATAAGGAAACATGAGGTGATAATAGCATCTGCCTTTAAACGGAGTGGGACGTTCATATGAATGAGAAGAGTACGTGCAATTTCAACTAGATGTCTATTTTTACGTTCAGCGACTCCATTTTGTTGTGGAGTGTGGGGACAGGTAGTCTGGTGTATCGTCCCATGTGTATCCAGAAATTTAGAAAATTCAAGAGACACATACTCTTTTGCATTATCACTGCGCAAGATTTGAATAGAAGCACCAAATTGAGTTTTTATTTCTGCACAAAACTTTTGATAAATTGAAAATAACTCAGAACGATTTTTCATTAAATAAACCCAAGTGCAACGGGAGAAATCATCAATAAAGGTTACAAAATACTGAAAACCCAATTTTGACATAGTCCGACTCGGACCCCAAATATCAGAATGAACAATAGAAAAGGGAGCAGCAGCTCTCTTATTGACTCTACTAGCAAAGGAAGAGCGAGTATGCTTTCCCTGCTGACAAGACTGACAATTCAAAGACTGAAGACCTGACAAAAAAGGAACCATATGCTGAAGCTTCGAGAGACTTGGATGACCCAGACGGCTATGGAGAAGCTCAGGAGACTCTGTGAGAGAGCATGCAACTGGAGCAGAGGGTGCATGCAGATAGTAGAGACCTCGTGACTCACCGCCCGCTCCAATCGTCTTCCCCGTACCCGGATCCTGCATAGAAAAAGACTGTTTAGGAAAGGTGATAGAGCAAGAAAGAGAATGGGTCAATTGACTAACAGAAATTAAATTAAAAGGAATGCCAGAGATGTAATAAACAGAGGTTAAAGTCAAGAAGGGAGTTGGTTTGGCTTGCCCAATGCCACGAGCAGGAGCCTTGGTGCCATCAGCAAGAGTAACAGAGGGAAGATTATTAGAAAAGGTAAGGGAAGTAAAAAGATCCTTATTACCACAAAGATGATCAGTAGCACCTGAGTCTATTATCCAGGGTCCAAGAGACGATTGAGAAAAACAAGCAACATGATTACCAGTATCTGGAGCAGGTGGCTGAGAAGAACTCTTCTGGAGAAGGGCCTCATAGTCTGCAGCGGAAATAGTCACTGATCCGGTAGAGGGCGGCACAACATCTGTTTGAGCAAAGTTCATATGTGGTGGCTTCAAGTGAGGGTACTTTCTATAACAACGTTCTTCAATGTGGCCCAGATTTTGGCAATAATTACACCGAGGCCTTTGTCCTCGGCCACCCTGTCCATATGCGGAAGGTTTGCCGGTATGATGCACGGCAGTAAATAAGAAAGGAAAAGATATATATGCGGAAGCAGAGCCCTCAGATCGAGAGCTCTGATACCAAATTGAATCTGAAATATATTGTATATTCAAGTGTGTAAGTCTGTACAAGGAGGCTCTCTATATATAGAGACTAAAAGACCTAGTGGGATGACCTAATGGGCCAAGCCCACAATCTAGACTATTCTAGACTATTCTAATAATAATAAATTAATATTATTTCTAATCATTAATATTATTTCTAACATAAATCTTGGGAAAAATGTTTGTTCTTTTAAATGACACAACTTATGTCTTTTCACTCTTACAAAGATGTGGGACTCACACTTTTTTTTTTTTGTCCACTCTCTCTCTTCCATGATTTATCTCTTTCTCTTACTTAAAATGAAACAACTTTATATTCTTTAAAATGACTCACACTTTTCCCATAAATCTTACTTAGACACGGATGAAACATATATTTATATCTTGTGCTTGTCTGTTTTGTCGATGGTAAAAATCATCTAGAAATTGGTTCATATATCTTAGGTTCGGCGATTGCCAGTTGGAGATGGGATTTGGATTGCACGCCATAAAACTCTTGACAGTGAATATGTATTGGATTTTATTGTTGAGAGGAAGAAAATTGGTGATTTATGCAGTTCAATCAGGGATAACCGCTATAAGGATCAGAAATTAAGACTTCTGGTAATTATTCCTTCTTAGATAGAATTGTTTCTTGTTTTTTAAATTTTTTTGAACCTGTTGATGGGAAGTATATGCATATATGGTCACTGATTAATATTTCTGCTGCTTTCTTTTCCTGTTTTAAAGAAAATAGAGTGATGGATGTTTGGTTGTAGAATTTTGATAAAGATATCACCGAATGATTGGTATCTTCACTTAGATATTGTATCTTATTTCAGCATGATATTGAGGATTCCAATCACTAGTATTCAAACAACATGTCAGTAGGAACTTTATGCTTTGTATGATTCACTTTCTGTACTGGAACTTGTGCATTATATTCTGTGAAGAGTTTACACATTGTTTGCACTGTGCTTGTTGAAATGTGTTTGTGTAATGCCTCTTACTCAGCAATATCATCTTAAAGCATGCCATACTAACGTAGCCTACCCAAACCCTACTTTTCAATCAAATTGCACATTGTTAGAGATGTGGGCTGAAGAAGCTGATATATCTTGTGGAAGGTGACGCAAATTCTTCTGAAGCTGCTGAAAGCATAAAAACTGCGTAAGTATTGTTTCTTATGTTAAGCTGATGTTGTAGTGTTTGATTAGCCATGGGGAAAAGAGAGAGAGAGGAGAGCGGGAAGAGAAGAGGGGTCTTTTTTTTTTTGGGGGGGGGGGTTGACTGAGCCATTCCATGAAAGAGGATGGTTCGGAGCAGAAAACTGAGCCATTCTCAGTAGTAAAGGGGTCAACGCTTGGAAAGAGGAATCCTCCTCTTGTTTTCCTATCTTCTGAATAAAATAATACCCTTCTTAAACTCCCTTTATCTCTCTCTCTCTCTCTCTCTCTTTTCCCTACTCCAATAGTTCTAGATAGCAATCATTCTGGGCCCCTAGCAATCATTGTTATGGCATTCATAGAAAATACTAAAGTACTGCTACATTCTGGTTGAGTGGGGTTCATTCCATGAAACTTTGTTTCTTTCTACCTTTAATAATTGTACTATTAGTTGTGCAATGTTCTGTGGTCCCTCTAAAATTGGTTACTTCTGGGTAATGTATTGTGCATTTGTTTCTTGTAATTTTTATTATTAATAATGGTAAGTATCATTTTGAACTTGCTTTTGATTGGTAAAAATGAAGGGAAAAATGTTTGTCCTTTTAAAGGACATATAGTTGTGCCATTTTAAAAGAGAGAAAGATACAACCTAATATTTTTTTATTTAAAGTTTAAATTTAAAAAAAAAATTACCCATTTTTTCTCCCATGATTTCCATTACTTGTTTCTTTCTCTCGTTTAAAATGAGATAACTCCATGTTCTTTAAAAGGACAAAGACTAAACCAAAAATGAATTGAGGCAACTATTTATTAGTTAAATTTCCTGTAACAACTTGTTTGTTTATTTGGCGAAGTGGTCAATAGAGTTCTTATGTTTTGTTATGATGCTATTTCGCATGAGGTTTCTGTACCAGTGAGATGAATGTGTTGCTAATTTTTGCTTGAGTTAGTGAAGTGTAAAATTATTGCCGTGTCAGTCAATGATTCAAATTGTTTGCTTATATCTTCAAGAAATTCAGTACATGGACATTTCTCTTCGTGTAAAATTATTCCCATTTTCAGACTTTTTTTAATCCCACCTTGTTCAGCTGTTTTACAACAGAGATTCTGGAGGGATTTGATGTGCAGAGAACAAGTGGCTTGGGTGATACCCTAAGAAAGTATGGTTATCTTACCCAAGCAATTTCTCAATATTACAAGTCAGGAAATTTTGATGACAATGTCAAATATCCCATATGTCCTCCTTACGATGAATTTATTAGAAGGTGTCAAGACCTTGAAAAAATGACAGTTAGTGATGTATTTGCCATCCAGCTTATGCAGGTACTAACAATTTACAAAATTAAATCTGAACTGTTTTTCTAGCGTTTGTTTAGTTTGTCTAACTGAGTTGAATCCGTTGATCTTGAGTAGCCTTTTAATTTACAATTTGCAACACATTTACTCTGCCTTCGGGTATGATTTAGCTATCAAATGTTATTTACAGGAAATTTTCAGGAATCAGAGGCACAACTTAAATTGCTTACTTGTATTTGGATCCTTTAGCACCAATGTTGATACACTACACGTAGGGTAACTGAATAACAACACGTAACCAATTTCTTATTCTCAATGAATGCTGTCAATTACACAAATGTATCTATTTATACTCTCATATGCTTGCCACGTGTTTTCCCACTCAACTTTACTCAACACGTATCTTGTTATTACAAAGCTACTACACATGTGGCACCTATACAATATGACTATATCAGTAACTATTTCAATATCTTCTACTGCATATAGTCCTTAGCCCAAGTTGGACATCCCTTCAATCTGATTCCACGCCTTGGAACTCCCTTATCCTCTTCTTTCTTCGTATCAACAACCTCCCCTAAAACAGTAACCTTGTCCTCAAGGTTGAGTTCGGGGTAAACCTTCTTCAACTCCCTCATCTCCACCCAAGAAGCATCTTCAGGAACAGTGGAGGACCATTGAACCAGATACTCTGTTGTTAACCTTCCTCGAGCCTTTGTTTGTCTTGTAGCCAACACTGCAACCGGTTGTTGAATTGGCTTGTTGTCCATACTCGATACAGGTAGAGGCTCATAACTAATCTCAGCTTTACCATAAAACGGTTTCAACAAGGATACGTGGAAAGTAGGATGAATCATGCTACCTTCAGGTAATGTTAATCGATAAGCCACAGGACTGATTACCTTTTCAACTGGAAATGGTCCAAAGTACCTTTTGGCTAGCTTATGATTAGCTCTCCTAGCTACCGATAACTGTCTGTATGGTTGCAATCTTAGCAAAACCTTGTCTCCAACTTGAAACGTTCTCTCCTGTCTCTTCTTATCAGCATTATTTTTCGTGCGTAACTGAGCTTGCTGCAGCTGAGTTTTCAATAGATTGAGAACTTGTTGACGTTGGTACAACATCATGTCAACAGCCTCAACCTTTACTTCCCCTTTCTGATATTGAAGTACTAAGGTAGGTACCTTCCCATATAAGGCTTGAAACGGGGACATATTAATAGAAGAATGTAAGATGTATTGTAGTGTAACTCAGCCCAACACAACAATGTAGACCATTTATGATTCTGTTCTGAGCAAAATGCCCTGAGATATTGCTCTACATACCAATTTGTCACCTCACTTTGGCCATCCGATTGAGGGTGATAAGCTGATGTAGCTTGCAATGTAGTACCACTCAATGTAAATAGCTGACGCCAGAATTTACTCATGAAAATTGGGTCTCTGTCTGACACCAAGGATTTTGGAAATCCATATAATTTAACTACCATGTTACAAAAAAGGTGAGCAACAGTGGCAGCTGTATAAGACGATGGTAAAGCTCCAAAATGGCCATATTTTGATAATCTATCCACAACAACCAAAACGGTGGTATAACCATTGGAACGGGGAAGAGAAGTGATAAAATCTAACGTGAGGTCATCAAACATTGCATGAGGAATTTTTAGTGGCGGTAACAATCCAAAAGGTAACTGTGTGGAGCTTTTAATTTGTTGACAAACCACACATTCTTTTACAAATTGCTTAACATCCTTTCTCATATTCTTCCATATGAATGAAGTAGAAAGACGTAAAAATGTGCGGTGCACACTTGCATGTCCTCCAAGTGAGCCTCCATTAACAAGGTTTCCTTCAGAGCAGAATTTGATCCCAACAGGCATTTATTATTATGAAAAATCATCCCATCCTTGTTGCACAATGCCTTGTCTTGATGTGTTCCTTGATCGAGTTCTCTGTGTAATAACAATAACTCCTGATCAACTTTGTTTTCTGCCCGGATTTTCTCCCAAATATCCAAGGTTGGCTCCGAACGTAATGCATTAATAGTTGCATTGTCATCATCTGAGAATTGCCTTGAAAGGGCATCTGCCACTACATTTGATATGCTTGATTTGTACTCAATCGTGAAATTATAGCCCATCAACTTGTACATATATTTCTGTTGCTCTGGAGTTTGTATTGCTTGTGTCAATAACTCCCTTAAGCTCTGGTGATCTGTTCTGAGGATGAAATGAGATCCAAGCAAGTAGTGATGCCACTTTTTAATGGCTTCTGTCACTGCATACAGCTCACGCACATAAGCAGAAGAGGCTGCCATTCTTGGACCAAATTTCTTACTAAAGAAAGACACCGGTTTCCCATTCTGCAACAACACTGCCCTAGCCCCCAAATTCGATGCATCAGATTCAACCACAAATGAAGAAGCAAAATCAGGTAGCTGTAACACAGGAGTTGAGGATACAACTTCCTTCAATGCTGTGAAAGCTTGCATTGCCTCAAGACTCCAATTTAGTTTCTCATGCTTCAGTAATTCAGTTATTGGATAACCTATAGATGCATAACCCTTAACAAATCTTCGATAATACCCAGTTAATCCCAAAAAGGCTCTCAGCTGTTTAATTGATGTAGGTATCAGCCAATCAATCATTGCTGAAATTTTCTTGGGGTCTGCCTTTACTCCATTGGTTGTGACTACATGCCCCAGGTATGCTATTTCTTCCAAACCAAATTCACATTTACTCAATTTTACAAAAAATGAGTTTTGCAGTAGGCATTGCAATGCAATTTCTAAATGGCTGACATGTTCTGTTAAAGATGAACTATAAATCAAGACATCATAAAAAAAACCACGATAAACCTGCGCAAATAAGGACGAAAGATTCTATTCATGGCAGCTTGGAAAGTTGCAGGCGCGTTGGTTAGGCCAAAAGGCATCACTTTGAACTCATAGTGACCCTCATGAGTTCTAAATGTTGTCTTGTGTATGTCTTCGGTTTTCATCCATATTTGGTGGTAACCGAAGCGTAGGTCAAGCTTGCTGAATATCTTGGCCCCAAATAACTCATCTAGTAACTCATCTATTGTGGGGATGGGGAAAGCATCCTTCACTGTCACCACATTTAAGGCACGATAGTCAATACACATTCTCCATGTTTTATCTTGCTTTCTGACTAATAAACCCGTAGAGGAAAAAGCACTATGACTTTGTTGAATCCAGCCATTCGCTAGTAGGTCCGAAATTTGTCTTTCTATTTCTTCCTTTTGGTGGTACGGGTACCTATATGGTTTTTACTTTAACCGGTTTGGAATTGTCCACCAAGTCAATAGCATGAGACATCTCTCTAAAAGGAGGTAGTAATTTGGGAATATCAAACACTGGATGATAAGAAAGCAATACCTTCCACATCACTTCAGGTAATTTGCTTTGTAAAAGGTAAAGATCAGAATTTACCTCAGAAGCTATGTTTGTCCCTTCTGTCATAGATAAGGAATTACAATTGGCATCTTCTAGCTGTACATTCGGCTTCTTCCTGCGTGGTCTCACACCTTTCAAAGTGATTAACTTCTCATCCCAAGTAAACTCCATCATAGTGACTAGCCATTGCATGCCCAATACCACATTCAAATCGACCAAATCCACCACATAAAGATCAGTAGTTACACAATGACCCTGAATCCACAATTGGACCTTCATGCATTTCTTTTCACAGAGCAAAAATTCACCATTGCCCAAGAATACTCTCATCTTGGTGGCACGCATCATAGGTAATTGGAGCTCTTCGACTAACTGTCTTCTAATGAAACTGTGTGAGCTACCCGAATCTACAAGCACTTGAACCTCTTTTCCTTTTACCTCAGCCAGCAGAATAAGGGATCTGCTATCCACCTTCCCAGATAACGAATGCAAAGCAGCATCTACTCGAGAGTCTTGAGCATCCTCCTGACCCCATACAATTTCTTCCTCTTGTTCTTCATCTGAATTCCCTTCATCTACTATCATCAGAAGCATCTTAGATTTGCAATGATGCTTTGATGTCCATTTCTCATCACACGTATAACAGATTCCTAAGTCCCTTTTCCTTTGTAAATCTTCATTTGACATTTTCTTAATTGGTAGAGAAGATTGTGGAGCAGGTAAGGCAAGTGGTGTATTAGCATTACCTTTCTTTGTCGTGCCCACTGTATATGGTTTCTGAAAATATTTCTTTGGTTGATTATTGAATGAAGACCGTAATTCCCCATGATGGCTATCATAGGCAATTGCCAATTGCATGGCCTGATGTAACGAGGATGGCCAACGCAGTTGAATTGCTCCTTGCAATTTAGGTTGTAATCCAGCAACAAAAAATGTTTTTAACAAATCATCACTGACATTTGATACCTGGTTCATCAGTCGTTGGAATTCAGCTATGTAATTCGCTAGTGATCCAGTCTGCATGAGTTTGGCAAGTACCCCTCGAATATCTTTGTAATTGGATGGTCTAAAACGCTCACGAACTACTCGAGTGAAGTCTTCCCAAGAACGAATCGTGCCTTCGCTGAAAATCCATTGAAACCAATCAGCAGCAACTCCTTCCATTCTCAACCCTGCAAGTTCCACCTTCATTCGTTCTGGTACCTGTTGAATCTTGAAGAATAGCTCTGTCTTGAAGAGCCAAGGATTCGGTTCCTTCCCATCGAATTTGGGAATTTCTGGTTTCACAAACTTCAACACGTTCCGAGGATCATCCGCGTTCACACTCTGAGGAGGAACATTGCGCGCCGGTTGGTGAGGAAACCCTTGAGGATTTGTCTCCATGGAACCCTTGGGTATGTTGGTCAGAACCTCTTTAAAACTACAATGCAATTCTTGCACGTGTGCCTCCATCGCTATCAACAATTGTTCGATACGCAGATTGTTTTGATTGTTCTGCTCCTGATATTGCTGAAATTCATCTGCTAAATCCTGAATCTTCATGTTTGGAATTCACCAGAATGAAAGCACCAATGATACACTACACGTAGGGTAACTGAATAACAACACGTAACCAATTTCTTATTTCTCAATGAATGCTGTCAATTACACAAATGTATCTATTTATACTCACATATGCTTGCCACGTGTTTTCCCACTCAACTATACTCAACATGTATCTTGTTATTACAAAGCTACTACACATGTGTGGCACCTATACAATATGACTATATCAGTAACTATTTCAATATCTTCTACTGCATATAGTCCTTAGCCCAAGTTGGACATCCCTTCAATCTGATTCCACGCCTTGGAACTCCCTTATCCTCTTCCTTCTTCGTATCAAATGTTGTCAAAATCGAGTTTCTACGTAGAAACGGAAGAGAATGGTAGAAACATAAATCGTAAAAATGATACGAAATGTAAAGTTTCTACTACAAAATTATATATATATATATATATATCCATGTAAAACAAATATCACATAAGTTACTACTCAAAATTTAATTAAGAACTTCATATTCAATAAATCACATAACTATATAAAACATAAGTCAAAAAACACAAAAAGAGTTTAGCAACTCTAATAACCAAGTTCCAAAACATCTAAAGAATAAATTTTAACAATTCTGAAATGGAAATACAGCGGCGTCGCGTGAGGTTTTTTTTTTCCAAATAGCTAGAAGAAGATAATGTGTTTTTGATTTGAGGGAAACAAAAATAGTTTTTTTTTTTTAAAATAAAATAAAAATAAAACGGGTCATGGGTTAAAAGTTGACCCGATTCAGTTTTTGATTTAAGTAAAAACGTAAAAACTTACATTTCTACCATTTTTACGTTTTTACCGAGGAGAGTTTTTACTTGCGATTTAACACGTATTACTTCAGTAAAAACGTAAAAACAAGTTTTTACACTAGTTTTTGACAACAATGATTAGCACTTGGATAAATTTTGATTCTTTGTTGCTGGATCATCAAATTTACCATAATCTTTTCAGGGAAATATAATTGGAACTGGCTGAATATCACCCTTATTTGGTCTTCTGCACTTTCATTGAACAGCATACTTTTTGTGCTTGAGCCTGTTTTGCATAAAAACAGAAATTTCTTGTAAAATTAGATAATTCTGGTGTCTAACTCTTTCGTCCTAAAAATTGATTAATGTTTTGGATTCAGACTTTCTGGAAATTACAAATGCAGGTCCCACAGGTTACAGAGGAGGTTGCCATGGCTGTGTTGGATTTGCACCCCACACTTTTGTCTCTCGCGCATGCCTACTCGGTACTTGTGAGTCCTCATTCCTTTCTCTTAAGTAGCAAGTAAATTATTTCGTGTGTTTGGAATAATATTTCTGAGAATCATGGGAAATGGCCCCAGTATTTGAGAGCCAGTTTGAAGCCGGTCAACGCTAATTTAGATTGTTTTTGTATGCTTTGTCACTAAACTAACTTCCCTCTCTCTTCCAATTTAATTCTCTCTAATTGCTTGATTTGATTAGGATGGTGATGCTCGAGCCCAGGAGGAGATGCTTCGAAGACAGAGTAACAATGTGATCAATACAGTTGCCAGTAGGAACATTTTCCAGTTGGTTTGGGGTAGCTGAGGTGCATTTCCCTTCCCCTGTCAAAGTTGGGTTTTTGGATGTGAATCTACTAAGGAAAGGTGAAAACCATCGATTCGGTTGGTGTTGTCATCATGTGGCCCCGCAAAGGTCACAGGCTCTATTTGTGTAATCAACCACTGTGAAATGTAAGGTAAGACTGCCTATTGGCTTTTGACCCAAGATGCACAATCCAAGACATTACCATTTAATTTTTTGACAAATTATTTATCATTCTAATGCAAGTAAAACATGAATAGTATGCACATTTTAAGTCGTGCATTATTTTCATGCATGACTTGTGCAAAAATTAGTGCAATGCAAGACACATTCTGGCAGTGTGCGACATATGGCAAACGTGTTTTCACCTTTGCACAAGTCGTGTATAGGGGTGATACGCGACTTAAATACACACTCCCCATGTGCATGTGCATTTCACTTGTATTAGATTGGTAAATAATTTATCAAAATAATTAAATTGGTAAAATGTTTGTGTTTTTGCATCAGGAGGGTAAAAAAGCCCTGCCTATCATAAACCTACACAATGTGTGACCCTTTCCTAAACCCTGCACATAACGTGAGCTTTATAGATCAGGATGTCATTTCCCCCCCCCTTAATTTCATAACTTTTCATTATTGTATGTTTATGTAAAATTAATATTAATTGACATTGTAATTGAGTTTTAGTTAAGCAGCAATCTGTGTAATTTGTAAAGGAAAGTCATATATGTCATGACTTTATTGTTTTTCCCTGTAATCTCATATACCATATGGCCTGGCACGCAAGGTTTTAACTTCTCGAGAATTAATATCTGGTGACAGGTTGGCTGCAAGCCTGCAACTTTAGTGGGATATCAATTCCAATACAAGCTTTTGGTGAGTTTTGTTTTGTTTTTATTTTCATAGCAAATATTGCAATGCATCGGATTGTAAAGCGCATAGCCGATGACTCTGATTTGTGAACTCCGGTTGACTTGCGATAAGTGTAGTTTTCTTAGCTCCTTATGAGCAAATTTCCCCTCAAATAATTCTTAGGATAAATAATTAACATATAGAATATAATCGAATAATGAACATCCATCGACATAAAACAATGGAAAAGTACTTTTTTAGGCAGGGTACTCCTGTCAAGTGTTTCTGACTCTAATATACGGAGGAAAACTTAATATTGCATAATAATTAAAAGCCTGTGTTTTTTCAAGGTACCTAAAGAATATTTATAGCCAACAAGTGGTGGCACAGTTGGCTAATGAGTCGACTCATACCCCTAACGGATGTGGGTTTATTTCCTCTGCTCTTGTCTGGTGGGTGATCTTTAAAGTGGGTTTTCTTTCAGTTGTCCTTTCAAAAATCCTCTAGGTTGAAAAGTCCGCCTTGATCCTGGTGGGCACCTAGACTTATTATTTACTAAAATAATAATAATAATATTTATAACCCAAAAGAAATTAATAATTCTAAATAAATAAAAAATAAATAGTTATTTCTAACTAAAGTATTGGCTAATGGTTTTTGGCCCATCTCTTGCTCTCTCGTCATTATGGAATATACTCCCTCCTATAAATCTCTCATTCAACAGAGGAGGTACATATTATCTTATATTTTCATGAGTTGTTACTTTGTTAGATTTTAGAGTCATCATTGCCCTACACACCCTCTCTTGCAGCCCTTTTCTTGCGCACTTATGGTGACTCTCATTGATCTTTGGTTTATATCATTGCATCCTTGAGCATCTACGTATCAAGATATTATACCCCTTGAGGGACATAGACCTAGCTTCAAATCCATAACAATTCAAAAGATTTAGTCCCTAAAATGAGGAAAGGTATTTGATGATACTAAACGAGATGAATAGTCCAGTCTAATAACAATCGAAAAGATCAAAAACTAAAGACTTGTTCAGTAAGGAAATGTGTATATGCATTACGGGGAATGCACAACTATATTGACAACAGCATAGGGCTCATAAGTCTCCTTAATAGCCAATGGCTAAAGGTCACAAGATTTCATCTAAGCCTACATATCATAAGCTCACCAATAGGCATCTCGCATACGAGATAAGATGACAAAGCCACCTTAATCTACCAATAACAACGTTGGTCGTCGTACTAAGGTGGCATAACAAGGAAACAAACTGGTCATGCTGTTACTAAAAAGAGAGCCTCAAAGTCGAGGTACGATTTTCTTCTACTAATTTACTTAAGCTCATTCAATCAAATATTGAATTGAGCGTTTGAGTGATTTGCAAGTACCTTATTTGTCTTAGATCAATCACACTCCAATGACATCAAAACCACCATCCCATAAATATCATCTTGCAGAGTTGATTGCCATATGGTTAAGTCCAATTCCTCTTGGACTGATCGAGATTAATATCCTAAATAACATAATTTCTTAAATAAAAAATGGGTTTTACTATTATCATGTTGTAGGATGAGAAACTTGTCCTGCAACCTCCTGATAACTATGTATTTCAGGAAATACATAGTAATAATATTAAAGTTGTTTTTTTTTTCTCTTCACATCAGTTGACAAGTTTTAAAAATGTCTGAGGAAAGAGAAATTTTTTTTTTTATTATAACTATTGCAGGACAAGTTTCTCATCCTACAGCATTATTCTTACATTTTCTATAAAAAATAATAATGAATAATGTTAAAGTGATGTAATGTCCCACATCGGTTGGAGAGGGGAATGAAGCATGCCTTATAAGGGTGTGGATACCTCTTCTAGTGTGAGGCCTTTTGTGGGGTGTCCCAAGAAACAAAATCGTGAGCTCGACGGTGCTTGTGCGCGGGGCAAAACGGACAATATCATGCTATAGGGTTTGGGGCTGTTACATTTGGTATCAGAGCCTGGCCCTGGACCGGTGTGTACAGCGGGGACGCTGTATTCCCAGTGGGGGAGGATGTAATGTCCCACATCGGTTGGAGAAGGGAACGAAGCATGCCTTATAAGGGTGTGAAAACTCCAATTGTAACATACAAAATTCTGAATTAAATAACAAAACTGATAATCGAAAAGCTTTAGCATGCAATTGTATAAATAAGTTTGTAGGGGTGAAGTTCAGGACGATTATAGTAGCCTACATTAAATTTTGAGCCCTACAATGTACAAGAACAGTAAGCTTATAATCATCACTACCGCAAGCTTATAATGTTGGGATGCAAATAAGGAATATGAGAAACAAAAGGTTCAGCAATTTTTAGGGTGTCAGATATGGAAAAAGGATTAAGATCAACAGCTGAACAATGGTTTAAACCATGGACAATCTTAAATGAATTCTCACCATCTTGTTTGCTAATCCCCATCACATTCTTTATCATGTGAGACATTCCTATTAAACTCATCAAGTTCAATTTATCTGCCGAGATAATGTCTAACATCACCTCTGTCTTTAGATTTTATTTTTCAAGCTGCCTTTGAGTTAAAAGGTGTGAATCCTTTTATAGCACTTAGTTGCAAAGGTGCCACTTGTGTAGGTTGGCTAACCAGATTTCTAGGAGGGGCATGATGTAAAACATTGTTTTACCTTGGAGGCGAAAAGAATTTAGTATTCTTTCCCTCATGATTACGGAATCGTCGCCATACTAAGTTATACAACTTGGTATGATTGCGTTAACCTTCTATTCAAATTATACAACTATGAAACTAAATGCAATAACTTTTTAAAATTATTCAAAAGACATATATAGTTGATCATAGAAATGTGGAAACGAAACATGGTCAGTTTAACACGCAATGCTCAGTTCCTATGTTTAGAAGATGTAAGTTAAACAAGAGGACTTTTTATTAGTGAGCGAGAAAGAGATTCTCGATGAGATTTAATTCGTGAAATAAATTTTATTTTTTTTAGTAAAGTCTATTTTGGGTCCCAAACAAAAAATACGGTTATCACTTTAGTCCCTATAAAAAAAAATAGTCATGAAATTCTTAAGAAATTCAAATAGGATCCATTTAGTTGAAATCGTAGTCTCTTATAAATTCAAAAAAGATCCATATTAGTACCTCAAAAGGGCTAAAATGGGTTCACTTTGAATTTCATAGAAGCCAGACGACTAATTTTTTTTATAAGGGACTAAAGTTAGGACCGTATTGTTTGTTAGGGATCCCAAAGTGATTTTACTCTATTTTTTTAATAATTTCTTCTGGACGTTTTGATTATTCATTTTCAGATTATTTGAAAAGTTTTAAGAGATAAATACTTATTTGTCCTTAATGGAATAATTTTTCAATAATTTTCTACCACTTTAGGTAATATAATACATAAAAGTATTTATTTATACAATCCAAAGATTACTTTTATTCTTAAATCGCTTATGAGTAGGTTAGGTAGAGTCAAATCCTTATAGTTACCAAAAAAAAAAAAAAAAAGTCAAATCCTTACGTTTGTCATATATCAAAAAATATTTTCTTCTGTTAAAGTAACTCTCAATATAAAATAAAAAAATCACCGCACATGATACTTATGAATTGAAACTAATATATGTTAGCTTACCAAAAAAAAAAAAAACTAATATATGTTGCATATGAATTAAAAAGTAGCATTTAGTAATAAATAAACATAAATATAAAAAAATTAAGAAAAAAATATTTATCCTTTTAAAGGATAGTCATTTCAGTTAAAAATATTATTTTTATTTAATGTTTAAATTAAAAAAACTCCAATTTTCTCTCACCATGATTTTGTTTCTCTTATCCAAATTATGACTTCATGCAAACAACTCAAATTCTTCTCCGCTAGACTAACTATAATAACTTAAATACAACATGTTTTAACATTAGTCAAGATAAATTAAAGTTAACAAATCTCAAAAGTCACAAGCGACAAATCAAGTAAGGGAATCAAACTTAGTGTTATCATGTATAACTTATTCATTGACTTCATTTTCAATATTTCCAATATGTTTTTTTTTTTTTTGTCATTTAAGCAATCCATCGAATTCTTATAGTAAGTTACTTTATTATTATTATTTTTTTTTTAAATACTTGTTGATATATTTATCATCCATCGAGTTTCGAACCCTAATTCACACCAAGTTACAGTACTAAAATAATGGTATTTATCAACATAATGATCCAGGAAAATCACTACAACATGTCATAGGAACACCAAAAGTGGACTTCACTAGTTTTTCGAAAAAATAAATCACGCATATTGATGGGTCTGTTGAAAAATATCCCACTTTTCTATGATAAGATGAATTGAAAGTCCTAAAGTAATATAGGAAAAAATATTTCTCTTATAAAAAAAACTCAAAATTACGTTATTTTAAATGTTGAAAAAATAATAACAGAAATTTTAAAAATTGTATTTATTCTTTTATAAAATAAATTTTATCAAAATATCATTAGTTCATTTTCCACACTCAAAATGACATAGTAGAAAAAATGTTTCTCCTAGAAAAAAAAAGGATATGCCTACTTTTTTTTGTCACATCGTTAAAAATTTCAACTAAGTTTTACTTTTTTTCTCTTCTATTGAGATTCGGGTTTTTTTGTTTAGAATAAGTAGGTAAAATAAACATAAAAAAAACATTAAAGATAATATTTTATCTCTTAAAAAAAATGTTAAAAAAAAAAATTGTTACTAATAAAAATAGGAAACGACACTTCTCCTTTAACTAGAGAATTATCTCCTCCTTTAAATAGGAGAAAGGATTAAGATCAACAGCTAAACAATGGTTTAAACCACTATTATTAAAATCGGACCGACCCGGTCGGGTCGACTCGGAAACTGGTCATCTAACCGGTTCGGTTGAAGTAAAAGACCAGTCATGCATCAGAATTGGTGTGACCCGGTCCGTCGACCCGGCCGATTTTTATGAAAATCGATGACCCGGTCGGTTAACCGGTGACCCGACCCGGTCCCAAAAAATAAAAAAAATCAAATTATTTATTTTTTCAAAAAAAAAATCGTAATGGACATATTTGAATATTTTTTTACTTATTGACTTACATAAATTATGTACCTACAACATTAATATTATCTCAATTATGCACTATCCAGAAAACTTTGATTTGATTTATAGTTAGAGATGTCGTTTTTTAAACCTAAAGCTCTGTATCATGATCATTATATTTTAGTTTGATTCTTTAAATATATGATTTATTATTTTTTATATTAAAATATTTGAAATTTTTATATTTTTTTTGTTGGGAACTCAGTTCCCTCAGATCGGCTAAGGGGCCTTTTGCGGAAGTCAGTCAGCAAGATCCTGATCTCGGATCTCGGCAATACCTCGACCTGAACTTCACCAGGTCGGGCAGCGCAGCGGAAAATCAAAACGAAAACAGGAGAGAGAGAAGAAGAACACAACCAAATTTAACGTGGAAAAACCTTCTTCAATGAAGAAGTAAAAACCCACGGGACCTAGTCCAGATCAAAAATCCACTATGAAAATAATGGTTACAAAGAATCAAATACACCAATGTGGTGGTTAACTCAACCTCTCCAACAATGGTGATAATCAAACTACCCTAGAGATGTTTCACTCAAACTCTCTCTAGAGATCTCTCAAATGCAAAGCATAAAGCTTTGCTCAAACAATCAAATAATTCTCTCAAATTTCTTAACCTAGCCTCCACCCACAACTAATGAGTATATGTAGAGGAGGTGGAAATTAGGGTTAGGGTTTTTAGGAAACCCCTCAAATGGGCTTGGGCTTAGCATTGAAAGAGGAAGCCCAACAAATCTCCCCCTCCGACTTCAATGCGTCGGCTTCAGCATCAACCCGGCTCCTTCACAACAATCTTCAAATTTTCTTGCTGGAACCAGCTTTGTCATCATGTCGGACCAATTTTGGACAGTGTGCACTTTGACGAGTTCGAGCTCTCCACCTTCCACCACATCCCGGATCCAGTGATACCTCACATCAATATGCTTAGTGCGGGAGTGATAGGTCGAATTCTTCGCAAGATAGATTGCGCTTTGATTGTCACAACTAGGGGTGTTCATCAACCGATCCAAACCGATTCAAACCGCGGTGACCGAACCGAATAAATCGAAAACAGAATAAATCGAAAACCGAAAAAAACCGCAAATTTTAATTGGATTGGATCGGTTTTTGGAAGAGTTGATGAAAACCGATCTAATCCAAACCAATCCAATATATTAATTCCCCTATACCTACTTGGGTTTTTTCCTAATCATAGCCCAAAATTTTTTATATCCAAGACCCATTAACCCATCAACTAAACCCAAGAAAAAATTTAGTCACATCTCATCAACAAAATTTTATCTTTGTAGAGCTTCATATTTCATTGTCCAAAAAAAAAACTATATTATAGTGTACTAATGCTTTTGTATTTCAAAATAAAAATAAAAATTACAAAGCCAATATATACAAAAGATGTTATTTGCACAATAATCATAAAATAAATTTTAGGATTTTCAAAAAACCGAAAACCGATCCAATCCAAACCGAAAAAAATTGGATCGGATCGGATTTGAAAAAAAATCCAAACCGAATGGATGATTATATGATCAAACCGAAGGGATTGGATCAGATGATTTTTGCTTCCAAAACCGATCCAATCCAGACCGCGAACACCCCTAGTCACAACCCAACTCGTACTTGTCTTGATCATGGCCGAGTTCCATGAGACTCTTCTTCATCCACAACATCTCTTTGCTTGCCTCAGTAGCGGCAATGTACTCAGCCTCAGTTGTCGATAGTGCAACACATTTCTGAAGTCTTGATTGCCAAGAGACTGCTCCTCCGGCAAATCTCATCAAATATCCTGTAGTCGACTTCCTCGAGTCGGCGTCTCCCCCTAAATCAGAATCTGAGTAGCCTTGCAACTCGGCTTTGCCTTCTCCAAATCGGAGACATAAGTCGGTCGTACCTCGGAGGTACTTGAAGATCCACTTCACTGCTTCCCAGTGCTCTTTGCCCCGGTTTGACAAATACCGGCTTACCATTCCAACAGCATACGCCAAGTCGGGTCTAGTGCAAACCATTGCATACATCAAGCTTCCGACGGCGGATTGGTAAGGGACCTTCATCATCTCATCCTTGTCTTCATCAGATCTCGGAAATTGCTTCTGGTTCAGCTTTATGTGTCCGGCAAGGGGGGTGCTCACTGTTTTGGCTTTGTCCATGCTGAATCTCTTCAGAATCTTCTCAATATATTTCTCTTGACTCAGCCACAGTAGCTTCTTCTGTCTATCTCGGATAATCTTTATTCCGAGAATCTGCTTTGCAGGGCCGAGGTCCTTCATTGCGAAGGACGAGCTCAACGCCTTTTTCAGGGCGGCTATCCTCGATTTGTCTTTCCCTACAATAAGCATGTCGTCAACATATAACAACATAATCAGAAAATCTCCGGCCTCATACCTCTTCACAAATACGCAGTGGTCGGCTTCAGTCTTCTCAAACTTATGATCAGTCATGAATGATTCAAACTTCTTGTACCACTGCCGAGGTGCTTGCTTCAAGCCATAGAGACTCTTCTTCAACCGACATACCAAGTCTTCTTGGTCTGGAGCTTGGAACCCTTCTGGTTGCTCCATATATATCTCTTCTTCTAAATCACCGTGAAGAAATTCCGTCTTCACATCCATTTGTTCTACCTCGAGGTCCATCAAAGCCGCCATGGCTAACACGGTTCGGACCGAGGTCATTTTCACCACAGGAGAAAAAATCTCCTCAAAATCAACTCCTTTCTTCTGATTGCAGCCTTTCACTACAATCCGGGCTTTGTATCTCGGCTTTTGCCTGTTCTCTTCATTCTTAATCTTGTAGACCCATTTGTTTTTCAGAGCTCGTCTTCCTTCTGGCAACTAGGTCAGCTCATAAGTCTGATTCTCGTGCAGAGACTTCATCTCGTCTTACATTGCCTTTTCCCATTCTTCTTTCTCTGAGCTCGTCACAGCCTCATCATAACTCTGAGGCTCACCGTCTTCAGCAACAACGGTGTATTCATCAGATGGGTATCTTGTAGAGGGTCTTCTTTCTAGAGTTGGATATCTCGGCTATTCTTCAGCTTGAGAACCCGGTTCATCATTCTCATCCCGGATCTCATCATCAACTCGGACTTCAGTGTCTTGGTCATCTTCAGCTTGTTGCTGATCATCATTTTCTTCATTTTCTTGATTTTCTCCCACTGCTTCAACTCGGATAGGAGGATTGGGTTCTTCGCGTCTGACAGTAACCTGGACTTTGGGCTTCGAGATGTCATGAATGTTCTCATGCTCACGAAAGATCACATCTCGGCTTCTCACGATCTTCTTATTGATTGGATCCCAAAGTCGGAACCTGAACTCACATATCGGCGAACCAAGATAGATGCATTCTTTTGTCTTTCGCATCGAGTTTTACCCTTTCATCTTTAGGGATATGCACGAAAGCTCGGCATCCAAACACCTTCAATTGATTATAGGCCACTTTCCGACCTGTCCAGACTTCTTCTGGAATTTCTCCTTCAAGTGGCCGTGATGGTGAGAGGTTGATCAAGTCAACAGCGGTTTTGACGGCTTCTTCCCAGAATGATTTCGGTAACCCGGCATTGGATATCATGCTTCGTACCTTCTCTTCAATAGTTCTGTTCATCCTCTCAGCCAGTCCATTCAACTGTGGAGTCTTGGGGGGCGTCTTCTCAAGTCGGATCCCGGCCGCTCTGCAGTATGCATCAAATGGGCCGCAATACTCACCACCATTATCAGATCAGACCACCTTCAATTTCTTGCCAATCTCCCTTTCAACCATAGCATGGAATTCTTTAAAGGATTGGAGTACCTGGTCTTTAGACTTCAACAAATATACCCACACTTTGCGGGAATGGTCATCAATAAATGAAACAAAGTACTGAGCTCCTCCAAGGGATCTTTCCGACATGGAGCAGACATCAGTATGGATGAGGTCAAGAATATACCTGTGTCGTCTAGGTTGATCCGGTCTCACAAACGAAACCCGGTATTGCTTTCCAGCTAGGCAATGCGTGCAACTCTCCAACGCTTGGTCTTTCAACCTGGTCAGTAATCCTTTCTTGTTCAGGATCTGTAGCCTTTTCTCGCTCATGTGGCCGAGGCGCTTGTGCCATAGCTCCAAGCTAGGTTCATCTCGAACAGAATTGGCTTCTCCGCCATTGATCTTTCCTTGCATCACGTACAAGGAGCCTTCTTTCTTACCTCGGGCCACGACCAAGTTTCCCTTGGCCAGCTTCCATCTCACACTACCGAAGTAGTTCACTAACCTGACATCGTCAAGCTTGCCTACCGAGATTAGGTTCAAACGCATGTCAGGAACATGCCTTACATCTTTCAACACAAGTCGGCATCTGACATCTGTGGTCAGAGTTACATCACCGACACCAACAATCTTGCTGGTCACTTGATTTCCCATCTTCACGACTCCCAAATCACCACCTCGATAAGAGGAGAAAAAACCTTTGTGTGAAGTAACGTGGAAGGAGGCACCAGAGCCGACAATCCAGGTGCGTTCATCATATGCAACATTCAAATAATTATCCTCACCAAGGAGGAATATCTCGGCATCCGGGTTGGCAGCCACCGCAGTGGTGCTCTTGTCTTCCCTCTTCTTGGGAATAATCTGATCCGGCTTCACAGAGCCGTTCTTCTCATCATTCTGCAGGGTCCAGCAGTCTGGCTTCTTGTGGCCTGTCTTTCCACAGTAAAAGCACTTCAACTCATATTTCGGCTTTAACCGACCTCTGGACTTTTCTCGTCTGTCACGACCTCTACCCTGACTTTTGCTTCTACCCCGGGAGTCAGATTTCCCTTTGTTCTCAGCAACGTTGGCCTCAAACGTACTCGAAGTACCTCGTTCTCTTCTCTTGGATTCTTCGCCCAGGAGGCTGTCTGTCACGACATCCATCTTTAATTTTCCATCTGGAGTCCAGTTATTCAGGGTCACCACCAGAGTATCCCAACTTTCTGGCAGTGAGCTAAACAGCAGCAATGCCTGCAATTCTTCATCAATTTTCATATCAGCCTTTGACAGCTGATTCACAATACCTTTGTAGGTGTTCAGGTGTTCAATCATGCTCATGCCGTCTTTGTATTCAAGCTTCACAAGTCGGCGAACCATGTATGCTTTATTTCTGGGAGTCTTCTTCTGAATCATGGACTCCAGCTTCGTCCATAACTCATACGCGTTTGTGAATTCGGACACGTGCTCAAAGAGGCTTTTATCAATATATTTCCTGATCGTGGCTACCGCCTTCCGACTCAGGATCTCCCACACCTTATCAGTTTTTCCTGTCGGTCTCTCATGAAGGATAATGGGCTCATGTAAATCTTTGCAGTAGAGATGATCTTCCATCATCGGTCTCCAATAAGTGAAGTTGTCTGCGGTCAACTTGAACATATCTCCATCATGAGTTATGCCACTGGTCTCCATCTCGTCTCCCTCAGAACCCGTCGAACTCGGGCTCTGATACCACTGTTGGGAACTCGGTTTCTTCAGATCGGCTCAGGGGCCTTTTGCGGAAGTCAGTCAGCAAGATCCTGATCTCGGATCTCGACAATACCTCGGCCTGAACTTCACCAGGTCGGGCAGCGCAGCTAAAATCAAAACGAAAACAGGAGAGAGAGAAGAAGAATACAACCAGATTTAACGTGGAAAAACCTTCTTCAATGAAGAAGTAAAAACCCACGGGACCTAGTCCAGATCAAAAATCCACTATGAAAATAATGGTTACAAAGAATCAAATACACCAATGTGGTGGTTAACTCAACTTATCCAACAATGGTGATAATCAAATTACCCTAGAGATGTTTCACTCAAACTCTCTCTAGAGATCTCTCAAATGCAAAGCATAAAACTTTGCTCAAACAATCAAATAATTCTCTCAAATTTCTTAACCTAGCCTCCACCCACAACTAATGAGTATATATAGAGGAGGTGGAAATTAGGGTTAGGGTTTTTAGGAAACCCCTCAAATGGGCTTGGGCTTAGCATTGAAGGAGGAAGCCCAATATTTTTTTAGATATTTGAGTATGTTTATAATTCTTTAATATAAATTGTAAAATTACATATAATTACCAGGTCATGCGATTGAACCAGTGACCCACTCGTTTAACCAGTGACCCAGTACCTCGACCGGATTAATAATCGAGCCGATTTTAATAACATCGGTTTAAACCATGCGACTGATCATTTTTCCGTGACTTGTTTTTTTTTTTTTTAAATGTGGGCCCCATCTAATTTGCTCTCTAGGAACATGGGAAGTTATAGGCCCACAAAAAAATATTAATCGAGGGCATTATAATAAGTTTGTACGCGGCAAGCTGGTGAAGCAAAGGACAAGGGAAATTGGAACTGAATGCTACAAACTCGGAAACATCCAGGTTATGTGATAGTTAGGGCCTAGGATGATGGCATAGGTTTTGAGAAGACATGAATTGTTAAATTTTTGGATTGGTTCTCGTTCTCATTTTCATCGCATACTTCTGAAATAAAATTCTTCACATCATTCTCAAGTCTCATTCTTTACCTTGTGAACTTCTTCTGTAACATCTCGAGCGCTGACGAGGGCGGGGAGTGATCGCCGATGCGAAAGGGCATGGACAAGGAGCGGCTCCTAACAGGCTTCCAGTGGGGGGGTTACATGCATGAATAATTCGAATCGACATCCGAAAGAGAGGGATTCCAAAGACTGTGCAGGTGTGAGACTGCACAGTTTGTGATAGCTTATAAGAATTAATTGGTACTACCTATGCTAACAAGATGCATCTTCTTTTCGGTAGCCCTAAACGGAAGAACTCCACAGTTAAGCGTGCTTGACTTGGAGCAATTATGGGATGGGTGACCTCCTGGGAAGTTTTCCCAGGAAGTGTGCGAGTGAGGAAAGAGCACACTGAAAAGTCTCGTGTTAGTATGTGGGGATAGTCATTGATTCTTGAAGCGGTCGGGCGTTACAAGATGGTATCAGAGCAGGGCCTCTCATCCAGTACGGTGTGGTTCGAGGACGAACCAGGCGGAAGCTGGTGGGCATGTAACATCCCGGGCGCTGACGAGGGCGGGGAGTGATCGCCGGTGCGCAAGGCCACGGACAAGGAGCGGCTCCTGGCAGGCTTCTAGGGACGGGGGTACATGAATGAATCGAATCAACACCCGAAAGAGAGGGATTCCACAGACTGTGCTGGTATGGGACGGTACAGTTGGGAATGACTTATAAGAATTAATTGGTACTACCTATACTAACAAGATGCATCTACTTTTTGGTAGCCTGGATCGGAAGAACTCCACAGTTAAGCGTTCTTGACTTGGAGCAATTCAGGGATGAGTGACCTCCTGGGAAGTTTTCCCGGGAAGTGTGCGAGTGAGGACAAAGCACGCTGAAAAGTCTCGTGTTAGTGTGTGGGGACAGTCCCCTTGCAAGTTTCCAGGCGTTACAAGTGGTATCAGAGCAGGCCTCTCTTCCAGTACGGTGTGGTTCGAGGACGAACCAGGCGGAAGCTGGTGGGCATGTAACATCTCGAGCGCTAACGAGGGCGGGGAGTGATCGCCGGTGCGAAAGGGCATGGACAAGGAGCGGCTCCTGACAGGCTTCCAGTGGGGGGTTACATGCATGAATGATTCGAATCGACACCCGAAAGAGAGGGATTCCAAAGACTGTGCAGGTGTGAGACTGCACAGTTTGGGATAACTTATAAGAATTAATTGGTACTACCTATGCTAACAAGATGCATCTTCTTTTTGGTAGCCCAAAACGAAAGAACTCCACAGTTAAGCGTGCTTGACTTGGAGCAATTTTTGGATGGGTGACCTCCTGAGAAGTTTTCCCAGGAAGTGTGCGAGTGAGGAAAAAACATACTGAAAAGTCTCGTGTTAGTATGTGGGGATAGTCATTGATTCTTGAAGCGGTCGGGCGTTACATCTTCTGCATATGGATTATCATCTTTTATTTTTTAGATACAGAGGGAGAAGTGTTGAAAGGGCAAATTGTAGAACACTGGGCATGATTAATTTTAAGTTATATATATATATATATGGGAAAAATGTTTCTGCAGTTAATGCAGATAAATTATCTTCATTTATTTCCAAAACTACGTCGTTTTAGTATTGAAATCTTAAAAAATTATAAATATAAAGACTTGTAATCCTGAAATAAATTAAAATTACAAAAACACCATGATTTCCGTCCCAAAACGACGTCGTATTGGGCTTACTGCAGATAGCTTATCTGCAGTAACTGCAGAAAAAACGAACCCTATATATATATATATAGGATACTTTGACACTGGTGTCAAATTTAAAGTTTGACACCTCATCTGAAAGCCATTAGATCCGATGGCTCTGATTTGTAAGCTTGTTACACCATTGAACTTTTTTGATCTAATGGTTTTCCCCATATATATATATATATAGGAAAAGATATTGTAACAACCAAGTTATGTTACTACCATGTTACTACCAATCAATCTCACCGTTAGATTAATTATGTTGATCCAACGGTTATATTTATTTTCATCTTTATATGATTATGATTCCTCATATTTAAAGTGAAAGCATTAAGTATGGGAAATCATAACCATACAAAGGTGGAAATAAATATAAAGTATTAAATTTGGGAAATCATGACTATACAAAGATGAAAATAAATATAACCGTTGGATCAACATAATCGATCTAACGGTGAGATTGATTGGTAGTAACATGGTAGTAACACAGCTTGGTTGTTACAATATCCTTCCTATATATATATATATGTGTGTGTGTGTGTGAAGATCAATTTACATATGTATAGAAATAAAAAATCTTCCGTCTAATCTTAATTATGGATCTGTTTACATTAATGACTTACATATTTAAAAATTTATAGCAATTAAATATAAATAAGATCAATGATTAGAATTGAAAATGTAAATTAAACGGGCATAAAATAATTCTGCCCAATATATATATATATATATATATATATATATATAAGGAGAAGATTATATTTACAATTTTTTTGTTTACAAACTTTTATAAACTATACTATGTCTGACCGGTCATACTTCAATCAAGAGTGTATGACTAGTCAGACTTAGTATATTTTGTAAAAGAGTTCGTAAACGGATCATTCCCTTATATAAATTCAGTTTTCTTAGCATGTGCAGTGCGATTATAATAGGACACTGATCCAAAATGGTCTAACTAAAGAGCAAAGGTCAAGTGCCTTGAATGAAGCTTATTGTAATCCAAGTTGATCATATTTATAAATCAGGGGGTCTTGTAGTATCCTCAAGACATCGATTCATTAGAATATTATTTACTGCATAGAGAGCATACTATTGGAACCACTTCCTATATGAGAATATGCATATGAAAATTCTTATCCACATTGGTTATCTTAATCTCAACTACTGAATTGTCTGTTTCTCATTTGTCCAAGGAGAAGTTCCCCAGTGGAGGGGAAGCCTTCGACATAATCCAAACATTGTTTTGGAGGATGTTCCTAGGATTTTCCTTGCAAATCTCATCATCAACCACTAAGAAACAAGCAAAACCTGTTTGGACATGATTGTATTTGACAATGATACCCTTTCTGTCCAGCACTAATGTGTCTTATTCTATATAGAGACAATTTTGGGCAGAGAGGGGGTTCTGAATTTCAGAAATTTCATATTCCTCTGATGCATCAGAAAGGTGACAAATTAGAGGTGACAAAAACAACCCCTTCTCTTGTCCGTTATTGGGAAACTCTTCAGGACAAGGGGTTCTATTCTCTATAAAGCTCTATACCACAAACACTTAAGAGCTTTGCATTTAGCCGGGTAACAATAGGACCTTTGGTTTTTTTGCTCTTTAGAGGCCTTCTTGACATACCAAGAAGGCTAGCTGTTAATAATTTGAAGTTGGTCGTGTTGCTTGATCAGTTGTTCAAGGTGCACCTATGGACTCAGGTAATACTCTTTGTTCTTTAAGAATTCATGGCTAAAGAAATTGATGCTTTTAAAAACAGAAAGGAGAAACAACACAAACTTTAATCTTTTCATGCGCATCACTTAGTTCTCTTATGGACTTGATTGCTCAGTAGTTACTAAAAATTTGAGCCCCTAAAAGTAAAAAAAAGGGGATACAATTTAGAGCTTAACATTGCGAGAAGTGTATGAAAAAAATTTTAGTATAAAAAGTAAACTAAAGTCACCGAAAAAGCTCAAAAACTATGCTTGGTCATTCATTAGATTTGACAGCCTGTTCGCCATTTATTAGAATTAATTATTTGCGTTATTTTATCATTATTTTGGATATAATATTTGACATTATTGTAATTAGTTGAAATTTCCGTTTGAAGTGGTAAGCCACACTTTCTACCACCACAGACATCACAGACAACAATATGAGCAAATCTAAAACATATTTTCAGGCTGTGAACTTAGTATATGATAAGTTGATCACTTAGGAGAAGATATCTCCACATTATTATTTTACAGCTTTTCATTTTTGATTTAACTATTGCTCTTCAGCTAACTTTTCTTTTACAGAATCATTTATGTTAGTTTGGTGAAAGAACAGAATAATTATTCCTTGGACTTGATGACATGTTTTGTTAGAACTTATATTTTAGAAGAGTCCTTGTGTAATTGGTAAGATTGCTTCTAGAAAAATGATACTTAGTTCCAACATTTAGATGCTTTGAGTGGAATGAACATCTTTTGTTTTTTCTTCACACCTATGGATCTTACTTATGCTAATTCAGCTATTATGGACTAGGTTCACCGTACCAGTGGCTGAGGGAGATGATATGGGATTCCCAAAGCTTAAATCCGATGAGTCTTCTAATTGAGTGTGCTAAATGTGTTGCATCAGGCAGCATCAAGAATGCAGATATTGGACTTGAATATATTTCTCAAATTTCATCTCCTGAAGGTGATGCAGCACAACGGATGGTCACCTATTTCAGTGAAGCACTTGGTTACAGGATAGTCAAACATTTACCTGGTGTATATAAAGCTCTCAATTCCTCAAAAACTTCATTGTCTTCTGAAGACATCCTTGTTCAGAAATACTTCTATGAATTGTGTCCCTTTTTGAAGTTTTCATACCTGATCGCGAATCAAGCGATTGTTGAAGCAATGGAATTTGAAAAGTTTGTTCATATTATTGATCTCCATTGTTCTGAGCCAGCTCAATGGATAAATCTTCTACTAACTTTAAAGAAACGTCAAGGAGGACCACCCAATTTGAAAATTACAGGCATTCATGAAAAGAAAGAGGTTTTGGACCAAATGAGGTTTCATTTAACAACTGAAGCTGGGAATTTGGATTTTCCTTTGCAGTTCTATCCAATTGTTAGCAAATTGGAAGATGTTGATTTTGAAAACTTGCCTGTCAAGACAGGAGATGCTCTTGCAATTACTTCTGTTCTTCAGCTGCATTCTCTTCTTGCAACTGATGATGAAGTTGTTGGGAAATTCTCACCAGCAGGAGCAGCATCAATGAATCTGCATAGAGCAGTGCACATGGGCCAAAGGACTTTCGCAGAATGGCTTGAGAGAGATATGATCAATGCTTATATCTTGAGTCCCGATTCTGCATTATCACCTCTTTCTTTTGGTGCTTCTCCTAAGATGGGGATCTTTCTTAATGCTATGCGAAAGCTTCAACCAAAACTATTTGTGATAACTGAACAAGAATCAAATCTAAATGGATCTAATTTGATGGAGAGATTTGACAGAGCAATGTACTTTTACAGTGCATTGTTTGATTGCTTGGAGTCTACTGTTATGAGAACATCAGCAGAGAGACAAAAACTTGAGAGCAAGCTTCTCGGAGAGCAGATAAAGAACATTATTGCTTGTGAGGGGGTTGACAGAAAGGAGAGGCATGAGAAACTTGAGAAATGGATTCAAAGGCTTGAAATGGCTGGGTTTGTGAAGGTACCTTTGAGCTACAATGGGAGAATAGAAGCAAAGAATCTGTTGCAGAGCTATGGTCATAAATACAAGTTTCGAGAAGAGAATGATTGCTTGCTTGTCTGCTGGAGTGATAGACCCCTCTTCTCTGTATCGGCATGGAATTTTAGGAGATGAATCTTCATATATATATATATATATATCTATATATATATATATCTGCTGGAATATGAAGGTCCCCTTGAGGTGTTTAATTATTATGCCATGGGTTTGAAGAGATATAAAATGAAATAATCAACAAGACTAGGAGGTGGATGGGTTTGTACTTTCATCTTTCTTTCTTTTCTAAGTTTTAATTGTTTCAATGTATAAAGGATTTTGTGTTTTTGTTCTCATTAGCTGCTGGGTGTTTTTAAAGAAGTCAAACAACATATCCATCTTGTATTGTTGCTAATGTTAATATCAATTCATTTCTGTACAACATGTTTCATTTTTTATTCCCACGTTTGTTGAATTTTCAAATAAATTTTTAAATGTCACTGCTCTTGGTTTGTATCTCTTTGGAGGTTTGGTGCTCTTTGGCTTTTATTGAAATGGACCACCACATTTTTCTTACTCAAGCTTTTGCAGGATCACCAACTTCAGTTATATTAGTACATACTACATAGCATTGGCTAAAACTCATGTTCATTTACAACAGAAGGTGGTGGTTGGTAAATCAACCAAAGCTGCGAAAAACTCCCGCATAAGAAATTGAGACATAGCTATGCCAAAGGCATGTTTGAGTATGTTCAGAGAGAAAAGAGAAGCATATGTTGAAAATTGTGTCAATGCACACACTTGATTGTTGGGAATGCAAATATGAGTGATGAATTCTCACTCTAGTTACAAATTGACCAAGCAAGAAACATATAAGTGAAAGACTTAGAAACTCAATGCTTTAAAGCTTTTGGTTATGATGTGGTGTCGGTTTACTCATTGTGGGTTGTCGTTTAGTTCATTCATAGAGGTCTCCCTTGCTTTAGCTTTAGGCTTCACATGGCTACCTAACATATATGCGATAGGATATTTTTCTTAATGATGTGATAATCTACCTCAATGTGTTTGGTCTTACCGTAAAACACTGGATATGTAACGCCCCGTCTGCAACCGGTTAATTAACATTCATACGATAGTAAGCGCAACATGCTCAACTTAATTAATGCGGAAACTAACTGAATAAATTTTCTCTTTTTCCTTATGTATTGCAAACGTTTTCACTTCCATGGCCAAAATAAAAGGGACATCATTTTCTCTGCATTTTGGACCACTGGAGATAATTCCCACAAAGATAATTTCAACCTGATTGACAATTTGATATAATCCAGACATAAACCATATTATCCAGCCATCCATGGCATAGGCTATCCCATACATAACAGGTCTCAAAATAATATCCATAAAGTTACTTACATGATTACATCAACCAACTAAAAGAGATGTAATCAAATAAGTAACCCAGACATATACATACATAACTAACAAAATAGATAAACTATCAACATGGCATAGACATCTCCTATGCTCTGAAAATAATGACATGGCATATAGATACATATCCAAAATAAAACCATGCCAAATACGTATCAGTATAACAAGCTAATTCTAACTATCATGTCAGGTAATATCTCTCATCTGGCTTCTTGTCACGTTATGTCTCAGCACCATCAACTCTGTACCTGAAATGGTAATTCTCATAACGCGGGATGAGATAATGTAATTACCTCAGTAAGCTAGGGACCCTTGGAGGGCTCTTCCACCCATAAGCTCACTTCTGGTATAATCACAGCACATAAAATATCCATGCATGCATCAGAATATGTATGACAATGCAGTGTGCAATGATGTAATCCTACTGGCCAGAGAATATAACAAGTATGCATTACGCAAGGAAACACCGTCTTGCAACATACCGTATGAGGAAACACTGTCTCATACTATGCATAAGGAAACACTGTCTTATGCCTCACACAAGGAAACACCGTCTTATGTGGCACACAAATATACATACATATACATGCAACACATAATAGTTCATTTTCAACATACCATATCAAACTACCATCCTCCCTCAGAGTCTGGTGGAACAAACGGGGGATTAACCCCAAGGACCGAAAGCTTACCTGGGATAGCTCTTTTTCTAGCCTCTTCCAAGTCAAAGGTCCACAAGCCAACAAAATGCTCAACAAATGACCAACACACCTATCTATGGTGAATTTATCACAATTAAACATATATTCATTTCATATAAGTTTCACATCAAACTATTGTTTGATACTTACCTCAATCTCAAATAATTAAGAGCTTGCTCAACGTCCATATCTTGCTCTAGTCCATGCTCTTGCTCCATAAGTCCATTTGGTCTCACACTATAACCAATGAACACATTTACATCATTATTCATCATAAATTTATATATACGGTATTGTTCATCTCTACAGTACTATTCACGTATATGTCACTATTCATGTATACGATACTATTCAAAAATACGGTATCTTTAATTTTTTCGAATACATTTTAACTGTTAAAATCTTCATCTAAACATTTTTCTCAACATGAGCTAAGCCTCAATCAAATGCTCATTCAAGCCAAAGTTTCAAAATGGAAACCTAAATTCAATCTTCATAAAAACATGAAAAAGGAAAGGAATTTCTTACCACAATGCATTCTAGAACAAAGGAGAGATGAGTTTCTAAGCTCCCATGGCTTCAAACTCCATCAAAACCCACCCAAAAATACTGGTACCAATGGATTCTTCTCGAAATTTCTCACAAGTTTGGCTTTGGAACGAAGTGATTTGGAGGTCTCTAGCTCAAGTTATGAATTTTGAAAGATTTTATTTCTTCTTTTACCAAATTGTGACTTTATTTCTTTTTCTTCTACTTTTCTTATAATTATTCTTCAATATTATGATTAAAATCATTAATTCATAATTAAATCCACAACTACTACATGTGAGGGTTATTATAGGATATGAGTTGATACACAAAGCCGCTTGATTGTTACATGTAAGTATCATTTGCATAGTGTCCCCAAATCAATGTTCTTTAAGAAGTTGTTCAACCAAATGAGCTTGCAAGGCCATTGCTCGGTGTGCTCGGTATTCTACTTAGGCACTTAACCTTGCAACTATATTTTGTTTTTTACTTTTCTATGATATCATATTGCATTCAAAGAACACGCAACACCTTGAAGTTAATTGTTGATCAATAGGAGAATTTGCCCAATTCGCATCTAGGGAGCTAAAACTTAAGAATGTAAATGACAGAATCCTAATGTTGATGTCATAATGGTACCCTCGGAAGCTTGACATTTGCATACAGACCAACTTAAAAAGGTTTGTGAAGATGACACACTAGGTCAGACTCCCTCTAAGAACAAATCCATTTAGTTGCTGAGTCATACCAAACCGTTGCATAAAAGAGCTTAATCATTGAGATGAACATACAAAGATTTGCGAAAAATGACACGCTAGACCAGATTCTTCAAGAGCAACAAACCCATATGGTTGCTATGTAACCTTTTTTTGTCAAAATCACTATGAAGGAAAGCATTCCTAATGTTCAACTGATGAAGGAACTAATGACGAATAGCAACCATTGAGAAAAAGAGCAGTACACGATGTTGGGTATGGCTATACTTTGTATTCAGATAGCGACTCAAGTTAGCTGGACACAGAGAAAGCCAACAGGTCCTCTTCATGAATACCTGTTGTTGCTTAGGATTTATAAACCTATTTGTATTTCTCTTGTAAATAAAGTGCTTTGTAACAAGTGCAAGGAAGAGAATATAGTGAAATATTACTAGATGTAGCTCACATTTGGTGAATTGGGATAAATCTGTGTCAATTTTCTTTCTTCCTTTCTCTTTTTTCTGTTTTTCGATTATGTGTATGATTTTTTGGTCCCAACACAGAAGTCATGTTAGCCACAAGAGAAAAAGGTGTCTTCATAATCCAAGACAATTCTAGGTATACTCCTTTGTGACTAGACACACCTAATGAACACCATTCAGATAAAGGCACTTGCTATTGTTGCACCTTACATATGAATGTTTGGTACAAAGAACTCTTGTGCCTTGGATTATAGGTTTCTATTAATTTTAGAAAGTCCCATTATTTAAACTATTTTACAGGAGGTTTTTGTGCCAGTGAGATGAGTATGGATTGCTACTTTTGTTTGAATGTTTGAACTTTGAATCCTTCTGTTTGAATATGAATACTCTTTGCATTAGTTGGCATGTATAATGATCCTAATTGGTAAATCTTAATTAGAGGTTTAATTTAAGGATTTAAATGCCATAATTAGATTCAGTGAGTGATTTCGAGTATTTTGACTGTAATCATGACTAGGTTATGAACAGTGCGTTCTGTCGGAGAATTCACAGTCTTGTGAATTAACCGGTAGAGCTTAAATAAGCAAAATGATTTTAGAGACATAATTTGACAATTCTGGCTCCATATATGAGTTCAGAACGAAAAATTGTATAGTCTGGCACCACTAGGGTTAGCCTAGTGGTGTGAGGTGTGTGTGTTAGGAGTGTGTGTAGTGTAGGGTGTTGTGTTCAATTCCTTGTAACCTCCAAAAAAAAAATTGTATAGTCTGGCACTTTCCGTGAAAATCTCGTGAATAGTGTTTTCTACCGGGTATTTTGTACCGCTGTTTAAGCAACCGATAGAGTCCAGAAACAAATAATTGATGAAGTAAGAATAAGAAAGTCCAATATATGCCAAGCAAGTCAATATAGGCCCAAGAAAATGATAAGTTTATAAGTGTTAAGTTTCAAAAATAAATAAAGTACAGTTAGTGGTTCACAGTGCATTTCGTCAAAAACGGCACAGAAACCATACTGTGAATTATGAATATTGTTCCTTAGGAAATAAAAATTAATGTAAATGATTTTAGAAAAATAAAAATATGTTTGTAGCGTTGAGTTAGTTCCGGGTCAGTTTAAGTAAAAATACGCGAAAGAAAAACATCTGTTAAAAAGTCACATGTGTCTATAAAGCTTTGTCATCCAAGTGAATCACTATTCACACAACTAAAGCTCCTTTCTCTCTCTTGCAATCCGAGGAGTGCATCATGGAGGGAGGAAGAACTCCTCACACACTCAACTATAGCTCAAACTAATAGGTGGAATGGATTCATTGAGTGGTTTCCAATCAATTTCATGTGGTGGGTCATTGGATTTGGTGGAATATTCAAGAAGAAATCAAAGAAGGAAATCAAGCCCTAAACCCCCCCTTCCATGATGCACTCCTCGGTTTGCAAGAGAGAGAAAGGAGCTTTAGTTGTGTGAATAGTGATTCACTTGGATGACAAAAGCTTTATAGACACATGTGACTTTTTAACAGATGTTTTTCTTTCGCGTATTTTTACTTAAACTGACCCGGAACTAACTCAACGCTACAAATATATTTTTATTTTTCTAAAATCATTTACATTAATTTTTATTTCCTAAGGAACAATATTCATAATTCACAGTATGGTTTCTGCACCGTTTTTGACGAAATGCACTGTGAACCACTAACTGTACTTTACTTATTTTTGAAACTTAACACTTATAAACTTATCATTTTCTTGGGCCTATATTGACTTGCTTAACATATATTGGACTTTCTTATTCTTACTTCATCAATTATTTGTTTCTGGACTCAACCGGTTGCTTAAACAACGGTACAAAATACCCTGTAGAAAACACTATTTACGAGATTTTCACGGAAAGTGCCAGACTATACAATTTTTCGTTCTGAACTCATATATGGAGTCAGAATTGTCAAATTATGTCTCTAAAATCATTTTTCTTATTTAAGCTCTACCGGTTAATTCACAAGACTGCGAATTCTCCGACAGAACGCACTGTTCATAACCTAGTCATGATTACAGTCAAAATATTCGAAATCACTCACTGAATCTAATTATGGCATTTAAATCCTTAAATTAAACCTCTAATTATGATTTATCAGTTAGGGTCATTATATTCACGCCACCTTTTAAGGATTTTGCCCACAAAATCAAATATCAAATAAAACATATACCTGACGTCAAACTCAGGGTACTGCTAGAGAATTTCATTCTCCCGCTCCCAAGTAGCGTCCTCAGGAGTCAATCCTTCCCATTGCACCTTGATAATGGGAATAGTCTTGTTTCTCAACAATTTTTCATCACGAGCTAGAACCTTCAACGGTCCCACAACAAATTTCAAGTCATTCCTTACTTCAATATCGTTCCGCTGAACAATGTGGGACGCATCCGACACGTATTTTAGAAGTTGGCTGATGTGAAAAACACTATGCAGATTTGACAGATGTAGAGGTAAGGCAAGCTGGTATGCCACAGGTCTGACCCTCTTTATAATCTGGTAGGGCCCAATGAACCTAGGACTCAACTTCCTCACTCCTAAAGCCCGCCCAACACCCGTAGTTGGAGACAAACAGATAAATACATGATCCCCTTCTGAAAATTCAAGGGGTCGATGCTTTGCATCATAATAACTCTTTTGGCGACTCTGTACTTTCTTCAATCGATCCTTAATCATTATAATTTGATCGGTAGTCTCTTGGACCATATCAAGCCCAAATAACTGCCTCTCACCAATTTCTGACCAACAAGTAGGCGCCCTGCACCTACGACCATACAAAGCTTCATAGGGAGTCATGCCTAAACTGGCATGATAACTATTATTGTAGGAAAATTCCACCAGAGGAAGATATTTATCCCATGAATTTCCCTGCTCTAAGGCACAAGCCCTCAACATGTCCTCCAGGGTCTGAATAGTCCTCTCAGTCTGACCATCAGTCTGGGGATGATAAGCCGTACTCAGCCTCAGCTATGTACCGAATGCCTGTTGCACAGCATCCCAAAGTCTAGAAGTAAATTTAGGGTCCGGATCACTAATGATACTTTCAGGAACACCATGCAGTTTCACAATCTCCCTTACATATAACCGAGCCAGCTGCTCTGTAGAGAAACTCGTTTTGACTGGTATGAAATGTGCAGACTTTGTCAATCTGTCAACAACTACCCAGATAGAATCAAAACCAGCCTGAGTTCTCGGTAATGCCACCACATAATCCATAGAAATACTGACCCATTTCCATTCTGGAATATCCAAGGGCTGCAATAATCCAGAAGGTCTCTGATGCTCAATCTTAACTTTCTGACATGTCAAACACTTACTCACAAACAAAGCAATATCTTTCTTCATTCCCGACCACCAGAAGTTTCGTTTCAAGTCTTGGTACATCTTGGTAGCACCAGGATGGATAGTGTACTTACCCATATGGCCCTCAGCCAATACCTCATCTACCATTTGACCCTTCGGAACAATGATCCGATCTTTGTAAAACTTAAGACCGAACCTATCCGTGGACACAAAGTCCTGCTCTTTCATAGACTGAATCTCTTCATCAAGCAATATTGAGCTTCTTTAATCCGCTCAACTAATGAGTTCAGGACTACCGTAGTAGTCAATAAATGCGGGCTATCCTCTGCATTCACAGGAATGCGGAGATCCCTGAATTTCTCAATCAAATTATACTCCGAAATCATCAAATTGGCCATACCAAGCGCCTTTCTGCTTAAAGCATCTGCTACTACATTGGCCTTACCGGGGTGATATTGCAATTCAAAATCATAATCCTTCAGGAATTCCACCCATCGGCGTTGCCTCATATTCAGCTCTTTCTGATCAAACAGATACTTCAAACTTTTGTGGTCACTGTAGACAATGAAATCGCCCCCGTATAGAAAGTGTCACCAGATTTTCAATGCGAACACTACGGCTGCCAGCTCAAGATCATGTGTCGGATAGTTCTCCTCATGCGGCTTTAACTGCCGAGAAGCATAAGCAACCACCTGACGGAACTGCATTAAAACACAGCCTAACCCAGACTTAAAAGCATCACAATACACCACAAATTTACTGGTAGGATCCGGCAATATCAATACCGGAGCTGTAGTCAACTTCCTTTTCAACTCCTGAAAACTCACTTCACATTCTTGGGTCCACACAAATGGGTTCCCCTTACGGGTTAACCGTGTCAAAGGTAGTACCATCCGTGAGAATCCCTCAATTAAACGCCTATAATACCCAGCCAAACCAAGAAAACTCCTGATCTCTGTAATATTTTTAGGACGTTCCCATTCTAACACTGCTTCAATCTTACTCGGGTCCACTGTCACTCCTTCCGATGAGAAGACATGGCCCAGAAATTGTATCTCAGAAAGCCATAATTCACACTTTGACGGTTTAGCATACAACTGATGCTCTCTCAGAATCTGCAAAACAACCTTTAAATGCTCAGAATGCTCTTCTTTACTCTTTGAATATACCAGTATGTCATCAATAAAGACAACCACAAACAGATCCAGATAGGTTTTAAAGATCCGATTCATATAACTCATGAAAACGGCTGGTGCATTTGTAAGCCCAAATGGAATAACCAGATACTTATAGTGCCCATATCGGGACCTGAAAGCTGTCTTCGGAATGTCATCCGGCTTTACCCGGATTTGATGATACCCGGACCGGAGATCAATCTTAGAAAATACAGTTGCACCACGCAACTGATCCAACAAATCATCTATACGCGACAAAGGATACTTATTCTTAACAGTAACCTTGTTCAACTGCCGGTAGTCTGTACATAATCTCATAGACCCATCCTTCTTCTTAACGAAGATCACCGGTGCTCCCCACGGAGACACACTTGGTCTGATAAAATTCTTACTGGACAAGTCTTCGACCTGCTTCTTCAATTCAGATAATTCTAGAGGTGACATCCAGTATGGGGCAAGAGAGATAGGCCCCACGCCAGGTAACAAGTCAATTGCAAATTCAATTTCCCTCTTTGGAGGAAAGTGCGGAATTTCATCCGGAAAGACATCCTCAAACTCGGAGACAATCGGAATAACAGAAATTGGCTCCTTGTTGACACCAACCAGACCTCCCAATAAAACAAACCCGGAATCTCCTTCCTTCAAGGCCTTTACCACCCGAAGTACAGACAAATAAGGAGACTCCCTTTCTTCATCATGAGATGAGACAGAAATGGTTTTACTGCAGCAGTCAATCTTCACACAGTACTTGGACAACCAATCCATCCCCAGAATTAAATTCACAGATGCAAGATGTAAGACGATAAAATCGGCAGAATATTCCCTGCCATCATACTTGAATTTCATATTTTCACAAACATAGTCTTCATTAAAAACTCTTCCCACAGCCGTAACAATATGCATAGGAGTTTTCATTTTTATCACATGCAGACCAAATGCTTCAGCTACATAATCAGCAATAAAAGAATGCGTGGCACCAGAATCAAACAAAACACTAAGCATTTCATCACGAACAGAAATCATACCTCGTACCAAACTAGCTGACCTCTCAGCCTCTTGCTGAGTCACTGCATATACTCGGGCAACTGGAGATGGGAGAGGTAGAGATGGTTCCTCAACCACAATAGGAGCCGGAGTAGCCTGAATAGTAGAAACCATATCATAAGTGAGTTGTATTCAGTGTTGTTAAAATTCAATCTATCGCCTAAATATTATGTTCCTGCGTCAAAATTCTGCCCATATTCAAATAATCCAAATAAATATGAATCTGTTTCACAACAAAAATCAGTAGTGTTTAGATATATTAAATTCTGCTGTCCAATAGTTTGGATATTAATTTTAAAATAAACATTCATCAATAAAAGGCGGTGTCAATAATGTACTTCTACTTTTATGTTGTTAAATGCAATCACATCAAGATATTTACACTTCTAAGCATTTAAGATATCATTTTAGAAATTTTACGTAGCTAGACATCATATGTATCAGCATCTCATGACTATATATCCAAAATGTTTCTAAGATATCAATGTAATGCTAGTGTAAAATTATCATTATTCTAATTATTATCTATGTGAAATGCTCATTTTGTTCGCCATTGGTTTCAAATGGACTCTTCTTGCTTTGTTTTTTACGTTGCACAGTTAGAAGATTTTCATGTCCAAACTGAAAAGTTACAGACTATGAACCCTTGGATTCTCCCATGGTATAACATTGTTCAGACCGATAATTGATGACTTTAATGTTAGATAAGAAGGCTCTGTTCAATGTACAAAGCGACTTTGTTTGAATTTTGTTCCAAACCTATGTTTGTTTAACCTAAGATATATTTTATATTCATTTACATATGGTGCTAAAATATTTTCTTAGTACTTCTTTATCTAATAGTAATCAGCATATTATGTTTTATCCACATTTAGTTTTCTCAGAAGTTACTTGTCTCATTCTTGCTCCATAAACTAAGGAGTAAGGAAAAATATTTTTGTCTCCTCCTTTGCAAACACATTTCTTAGTACCAATCTCCTTTGTCTAAGACTAGCTAGCCTTTTATATGAACACAAATAATAGTTTTGGACATTGTTGGATTGTAATTGAATTGGACTATTGTACCTATTTTAGCAAGGAAAAATCTCATCTTAAGGACAGAAGAAACCAAGTATGGTCAAAGGTGTACAAATCAATGCTGACAAGATGGACTCCTTGTATTGTCGATAGCTAAATGCAGAAAGTCGTTCATGACAAGAACTTTAACTTCTGTTGGTTCACTTCCCTATAAAACCCAACTCCATAGTCCTTATGGAGCTTTGTATTCTCTTATAGGGGACATTGGAACATCGAGGAAGTGTTCAATTGCGTTTTTAATTGGATTGGAAACGTAGTAAAGAAATTAGAGTGTGCATGGCCTTTTAGGTTTCCAAGGTCCAACATATGGATCCAGGTAATACTCTCTCTACCTAGTAGAATATTGGTCTTCAAGAAAGTTGAGAAGAAACAATAAATTCCATCAAAAAGGGTTAGAAACTATTCTGTTTGGTCAATCTTTCTGGCACCACAGGTGTTTTATCCTCTCATGTACAATTTGTTTCTCTTAAGAATTTACTATTTTAACACAATAATCATGTGGTATTCTTGAAAGAATTGTAGAGCAATTTCTCCTTTGACCTTGTAAGCTCTAATGTCATTAAAATCACCAACTATACATCTCAAAAGCTTAAGCTTTTACTTAAAGGCTAATTAATGAATGGTTTTTGTATCTAATAGTTCAAAATACTTGTTATTCTGAACAAAGTTTATTGGGAGATAATTGCTTGAAAATGATGAATGATTACAACAACAAATTATTTCTCAAGCTGTACTATTTCTGCATGCATTGAATTTGACATTGCAATAACACTTCTGAGTTTGCCAAAACCGAACTCATTTTGTTATTGAGAGTGGAAATGGTTGATGAGAAACAATTATCTTTCGTTACACTTCTTTCCCAGTTTTTTTCTGATAAAGCTATCTCTTATATTGGGTTCACCATACCCGTGGCTCAAAGATATGAATGGGGAGGAGAGGGGCAAATACCTGGTCCTTACTCTTAATAATTGTGCTAAATTTATTGAGTCAGGAAGCATCGTGAATGCAGATACTGCACTGGACTATATTGCTCACGTTGCATCCCATGATGGTGATGCAATGCAGCGAGTAGCCACCTATGTGAGTGAGGGCCTAGCTTGCCAAGCACTGAAAAATTTTCGTGGTGTACCTAAAGCTCTGAGTTTGTCAAAAACATTGTCAACATCAGAAGAACTACTTGTTAAGAAATTATTCTTTGATATGTTTCCATTTTTAGAGATTGCGTATGTGATCACAAGTCATGCCATTGCTGAAGCCATGGAAGGGGAAGAAGTGATCAATATCATTGATCTCAGTGCATCTGATGCTGCTCAGTGGATTTATCTTATGAAGAGATTAAAAGAAAATCAAAATAACACACCATTTCTGAAAATTACAGGCATTCATGAGAAGAAGGAAGTGTTGGAGAAAATGGCCATTTATTTGAGAGTAGAAGCAGAAAAGTTGAATTTCCATCTTCAGTTCAATGCTATTGTAAGCACTTTGGAGAATCTTGACCTTGAAGGATTGCCTGTCATGAAAGGAGAGCCTCTAGCAATCAGTTCAGTACTTCAGTTACACTCTCTTCTGGCCACTGATGACCCAATTGTGTGCAGCAGGAGCTTGCCTGCAGAATCAATGAATCAACGAACCTTTGCAGAGATGCTTGGGAAACAAAAGATCAACCCGAGTTCGAATTCATCATTGTTACCACTTCCTCTATGTGCTTCTTCACCAAGATGGTGTGCTTTCTAAATGGCCTGAGGAAACTTCAACCAAGAGTGATGATGATTACTGAACAAGAATCCAACACTAATTGTTCTTCTTTGACAGAAAGGGTTGACAAAGCATTGGACTTTTATGGTGCATTGTTCACTTGCTTGGAATCTACTGTTTCAAAAACAGAAGTAGAGAGAATCATACTGGAGAGGACTCTACTTGGGGAGGAAATAAAGAACATTGTTGCATGTGAAGGAGTTGAGAGAAAGGTGAGGCATGAGAAACTTGAGACTTGGATCCCAAGGCTTGAATTGGCTGGTTTTGGGAGGGTACCTATCAGCTATGAAGGGATAACGCAGGCAAAAAAACAGTTGCACAGGTATGGAAATGGATATAAGCTTCATCAGGAGAAGAATTGCTTGTTTGCTTGCTGGAATGGTAAGCCACTCTTTTCTGTATCATCCTGGAAGCTTAGATGAATATATCTCCTTGTTGAAGAGCAGTGTGATGGTGACATTAACTAGTTTGGAATATCCAAAGATATTGCTATCGTTGTTGATGATGTAAGAATACTATGAAACTGTGTGGATTGCACATTAGAAAGTTTTATTGAGGTTCAGTTTTTATTTAGCTATTTGCCAAAGTGTGTGAATGTTCAAAACTCTATAAATTATCAGATGTTTATGATTTTATATATTGAAAGTAGCAAGATTGTAAAATTGGCATTCTTCCATGTCTCTAGGATTTTGTGTAAAGGGTTACATTTTTTCTTCATTTATCTTTAAGTGATTAGTCCTATAAAGAAATCAATCTACACCTGTCTGATAGGCACTTTGTCTTCCACAGTTACATAGTGATATTCTATTTCAGCAACGAGCATGTTTTACAATTAGACTTATTTCTGTTTATCGAAATTTGCATGATGTTGATACTCTGCTGTGTCTCCCCCAAGCATGTATGGGAAGGATCCATTTACAAACTTTTTTTACAAATTACACTATGTACTCCCGAAAAAACATAATGTAACCTAGTGTTCCCCCAGAAGAACACAATGTAATTTGTAAGAGTTTGTAAACAAAAAATTTGTAAATATAACCCTTCCCGTATACATATAGGAACATAAACTGGACTAAATCACACACATACCTGCCAGGAGTGAAAGTGTGGGGAAGAGAAAGATTCGATGTCTGAGAGACAAGGGATAAAGAAAGACTAATGACTCTGCTTCTTACACAAATAAGAAGAATATAGTAATATACATACAAATATTTTAATTTTTTTTATATGAACACTGGTATCCAGAAGCTACTTAGACACCTTGCTAATAGGGAGTTAAGATGGGTGAATCACTTCAGAGACTAAGCTCTTTCAGCAACTTCTTTCTTTTTTTCATTCATAATACTCAAACCAGGAATACCTAGCTTCTGCCACTGGAATCAACATATGTTATAAACTAATCATAAAGAAAGATTAGAATAATAGAATGCAACTAGAAAAGAGTTCTGAGTAAACTAATCATAAACAAAGATTAAAACAGTATTTTTATCCGAAAAGAAGTAATTACTGGATAAGAACTCCACTTCTTATATTGGTAAATTAAAAATAATATTTATATAAAAAACTAACACCCAGATCAAATATTACCTTATAAGAGACATACTCTCTCTGTTTCATTCGTAACATGTAATATTGCATTGTCCAATTAACAGCAATATAACAACAAGCCAAAATAATTATAGAAACATACTACAATAAAACATATTTAATTTGATAAAAATGACATGCCAGAAACAAAGCAGCTGCATACATTTATATTAGGGTTACATTAGCAAACTCTAAGTGAGTCTCATCTAGGTGCCATAAGGGCATACAATATCGCACTCTCTCAAAAGTGTAAATTAGGGATGATACACTGTGACATTGTACTCAACAACAAAATGTTCAGGGGTAGAAACAGAATTAACACTATTTGCTATGGCATACCCCCTAGCAAACCTAAACACACCAGTGCCACCAACTATTGGCATTTCTCTATTTTCCTCAGAAATAGGATTTCTCCCTAACATGCTAAGTGTGCTCCCTGCATAGATATCCTCTGTGAAAACAAAATTAGTCAACATGGTCATCCCAAGATCTTGCAAAGAAGAAAGACCAAATAACCCTTGAGCTCTTCCAACATGCTTTGAACTCAGCTCTGGCCCTTCAGTCATAGCATCATCCATCACAAAAGTTGAGCCAAACCCATTAGGAACACCTTTAGGTGTTGGAATAATTTGCACTATTGTTGGGTTTTTGTCATTTCTAATATCATGATAATAAAAGTGGAGATGGGTCAGTTTCTCTGTTAGGTATTGATCTGAGGGTAACTTGATGTGGGATTGTTCTGAGAACACTCCATGGATAGTGGTTAGGTGCGTAGAGATAAGAGTTAGAGACAACAGAAAGTAAAAGCTATGAGGAACAGCCATTGTAAGGTACTTGCACTATTGGACAAAGCACTCGTTTATAAGGGGTTTTGGAATTAAATATTGCGTTTTGAATTTTTTATTAGCCACGACCATCACGAGGGATCAAAGTGAAGCCTTCCCTTGTTTTGTGTGAGAATTCACGTGACATTACTTTAGTCACCTGCAATAAAAATATTATTCATTATTAACTATTTTTCATGTACTATTAGAATAGAAAAATATTTATGTTGTATAATATCAAATGTATATCACTTTAATTATACAAATTATCGTTATTCCTCATTTTATTTGCGTTGAGTTATGTATCATTAAAATTGGTGATTGTGAAAAAAATTAGTATTATATTCGTCGAATTTCGTTGATAATTTATTTCTTCTTTTGGTATACATTTTTGGCCGTTACCACCACTGAATATTTTCGACAGGTTTGTTCATTGGAAATTGTCGAATCTCGATTCTTTCTGATAATGTAGCATGTACCACGTGGCTATAGACGAGAAATTTGCCACCCGATATTACATTTTGTTAAATAACAAGAAAAGAAAGGAACATTGAAATAATCTGTGTGTATTGACTGATGAAGGTTGTACAATATATAAACAGACTACTGGGCTAAGCTCAAACCTAATGTAATCTGACCTAATACAAAATAAGGAAACCCTAATTACAAAATAAGGAAACCCTAATTACTATATATTTCTAACACTCCCCCTCAAGCTGGAGTGTATTGGTCATATGCACCAAGCTTGTTACATATAAACTCTATTCGAGGGCCCCTCAAAGATTTTGTAAACACATCTGCTAATTGCTCATTAGAGGGTACAAAGCTAGTTTTAATTTCACCAGCAAGAACCTTTTCTCGAACAAAGTGGCAATCTATTTCTAGATGCTTGGTTCTTTCATGAATCACTGAATTTGATAAAATGTGTAGAGCTGCTTGATTATCACAAATGAGAGTTGCCTGTCCAGTGTCTCCAAACTTAAGTTCTCTGAGAAGCTGTTTAAGCCAGATGAGCTCGCAAGTAATAGTCGCCATAGAGCGATATTCTGCTTCAACACTTGATCTGGCAACTACGCTTTGTTTCTTACTTTTCCAGGAAATCAAGTTGCCTCCAACAAAGACACAATACCCAGAAGTAGATTCCCTATCAGTTGGACAACCAGCCCAATCAGCATCACAGTACCCAACCACTTTATCATGACCTTTATCTTCATATTCAAGGTCTTTCCCTGGAGATGCCTTGATATACTTAAGAATACGAATGACTGCATTCCAATGTTCTTGACATGCAGAATTGAGAAATTGACTGACAACACTAACTGCAAAGGAAATATCAGGCCCCAACCAATCTTCTATACTGCTCAGGATCTGAAAAGGGCTCCCCCTGATTTGGTAGAAGCTTGATACTTGGATCCATAGGAGTATCAACAGACTTTGAATTTAACAGAGCAGTTTCTTCAAGAATATCCAGAGCATATTTCCTCTGAGATATCACAACACCAGCTTTAGATTGGGCCACCTCGATTCCTAAGAAGTATCGAAGTTTCCCAAGATCCTTAGTCTGAAAATGATGACATAAGTGTTGTTTCAATCGAGTGATCCCATGCTGATCACTGCCTGTGATGACAATATTATCCACATATACCACCAGATAAATAGATCCAGAAGCAGAATGACGATAAAAGAGAGAATGATCAGCTGCACTCCGAGTCATGCCAAATTGTTAAACAACACTGCTAAATTTACCAAACCAAGCTCTTGGAGATTGTTTGAGGCCATAGAGAGACTTACAAAGACGACAAACAAGACCTGACTCCCCCTGAGCAACAAATCCAGGAGGTTGCTCCATATAAATTTCTTCCTCAAGATCACCATGAAGAAAAGCATTCTTGATATCCAGTTGGTAGAGAGGTCAATGGCTAATAGCAGCCATGACAATAAAAAGGCGAACAGTAGACATTTTCGCCACAGGAGAAAAAGTATCAATAAAATCCAAGCCAAAGACCTCAGTGAAATCTTTCGCCACCAAGCGAGCTTTAAGACGATCCACTTGACCATCAGGTCCAACCTTAAAAGCATAAATTCATCTGCAACCAACCACGTATTTTCCAGAAGGAAGAGGCACCAAGTCCCATGTGCCATTATGATGAAGAGCACTCATTTCATCAATCATAGCTTGTCTCCATCCCGAATGTGAAAGTGCATCACTTGTGGTCTTAAGAACAGATACAGAGGACAAAGAGGAAAGGCAAGCAAAATATGATTGAGAAAGACGATGATAACTAATATTGACTGTATACCTGGCCGGAGGGCGAGTATCACGAGTACCCTTACGAAGAGCAATGGGAAGGTCACTATCCGAAGGTGGGACCGAAGCCGTGGAAGGAGATGCAGTTGAATGTGAGTGCACAGATACATCTGACGAACTATGCTCGATCTCATCAGCAGAAGAGGTGATAGAAGGAGAGTCAGAAACATGGACGGGTAAAGACGGAAGGTAAAGAAGGTCACTTGGGAAGGACGACTGTACAGAATCAGTATCCACAAGAGTACTAGAGGTTCCAAAAAAGGGAACTTATTCATAAAAGGAGACATCCGCCGAGATAAAGCATCGACATAAAGTGGGAGAGTAGCAATGGTAACCCTTCTAAGACCGAGGATAACCCAGAAAAACACATTTATGAGACTTGGGAGCTAATTTATCCAAACCTGGACCAAGATGATGAACAAAACACGTAGAACCAAACACATGTGGAGTTAAAGGATATAAAGCTTGATGGGGAAATAAAATAGAGTGAGGTACCTTATGATTGAGAACAGATGATGGCATGCGATTAATGAGATAGCATGCAGTAAGTATAGCATCACCCCAGAATGTGTATGGAACATTACCATCAATGAACAAGGCACAAGTGGTTTCAACCAGATGGCGATTCTTGCGCTCGGCTACACCATTTTGTTGAGGTGTATGAGGGCAAGATGTTTGATGAAGAATGCCATGAGATGAAAAGAATTGTTGAAATTGATGAGATAAGTACTCACATGCAAAATCACTACGAAAAGTACGAATAGAAATACCAAATTGAGTTTTTATTTCATTATAAAATAACTGAAAAATAGAAAACAACTCAGACCGTTTTTTCATTAAAAATAACCAAGTACATCTGGAATAATCATCAATAAAAGTAACAAAGTACTTAAAACCCAAAGTAGAAGAATGACGACTTGGTCCCCAAACATCAGAGTGGACCACAAAAAAAGGAGAAACAACTTGACGACTAAGACGACTCGGAAACGTACTACGAGTATGTTTCCCAAACTGACAAGACTCACAATTTAAAGTAGAAAGAGACGATAAATGGGGAACCATCTTCTGAAGCTTTGCAAGACTAGGATGGCCCAGACGAGCATGGATAGTAAGAGGAGAATCCACAGTGGAGCAGGCTGAAGAAGAGGGAACTAGTTGATAGAGGCCTTAAGACTCACATCCTTTGGTAATCTCCTTCCTCGAACTCCGATCCTGAAAGATGACAGAGGTTTTAGTAAAAGAAACAACACAGTCAATGGATTTGGTCAACCGACTAACAGAAAGTAAGTTAAAAAGAGAATCAGGAACATATAGAACATGATCCAGAGATAAATTAGGTAAAAGAAGAACTGTGCCAATCCCCCTTGATTGGACCAGAGACCTATTGGCCATTTGGGGAGAGGATGACCGGAGCTTGCATGCGCGTGTGTAGGCGCGTGAGGGCTCCGATGGAGGTGCGGCCGGTGCAGTTGGGATCACGCTTCCAAGACGAGCACGCCGGTATGTGGTTTGCAGGAAAACTCCACCGGACGGTGGTGGTTGACGAAGACAGCAGCCTGATCGTGAAAGCGGAAGAAAAAGTGTACCAGAAACTGACAGCGAGACAGTTCCGGAAAAAAATTTAAAAGACGATGAACAGTAGGTTCACCGGAAAAAAAAAATTTAAAAGTTCCTTAGGCTCTTGATACCATGTTAAATAACAAGAAAAGAGAGGAACATTGAAATAATCTGTGTGTATTGACTGATGAAGGCTGTACAATATATAAACAGACTAATGGGCTAAGCCCAAACCTAATGTAATCTGACCTTATACAAAATAAGGAAACCCTAATTACAATATATTTCTAACACATTTAATGTAAGCTACAGCTGCCACATTTTAGGATTAAATTTAACATTTAATTAAGGAAAAAACACTTTGGCAGGATGGATTTACTTATAGACTTGAGATTTGTAGTTCTTTTAGAATAGAGTTGTGGAGTGTGCTTTGCGGGCTGGAATTAGTTTGGAATTCTGGTCACCATAATGTTATAATTAAAAGTGATTCAACTTATGTTATCATTGTGCTCATCTCCCAGGGTGCTCGTGAGAGTCAGTTGATTTCTCGGATACGAGCATGGATTCAGAAAGATTGGTAGGTTAGTTTCAACCACACGTTCACGAAAGGAAATGCTTGTGCGGATTGGATGACAAATTTTATCTTGGAGTATGATGAGGATGTGCAATATCTTTTTTGTGAAGAACCACCACCTGGCATTCACGTTATTTATCTGGCTGATCTTACTGGAGTGGGAAGACCGCGAGCTCTGGTGATCCAATAGCTTCTGTTTCTGTTTTGATTTTTTGTCTTTGTTTTTATTTTTGGGCTCTGGCTCTATTGGCTATAAAAAAGTGTCTTTTTCAGTTGCTGAGAGCTCGAAAATCGCATTTATTTTTATTTTGTTTTGTTTTTACAAAAATATAAAGGCCCCATTTTTATTCTGTCTGTGGGAACATGACCATTTTTACGAAAATACCTAATATACTACTATTGCACGAGAAAATATATATATTTTTATCTAAATGTCAGTTGCTGAATGAAAGAGTTACTTACTACAGTTGTATGAAAGATGTTCTTATTTTTACCGTGAAAGAATAAGTGTAAAATCTTTTAATTAATAGAACATTTTTCTTTTTACAAGAAAAGTGTCTTCTTCAGTTGCTGAAAGCTCGAAAGCCGCGTTTACTTTTTTTTTATTTTGTTTTTAAAAAAATACAAGCCCCACTTTTATTCTGTTTGCGGGAACATGACTTCTCCCGTGTCACAAGAGAAGTGTAAAGCCAATTAAAGGAAAAACACACTGCACACACATTGGTTTACAATGTAATGTTCGAGTCTCAGGTTAATTAAGAGTTGTTTCACACATTGGGATCCTTTATTCTTGAGCTAGAGCGTCGAGCTAACCCATCAAGCTTCTCCAATTCCTTGAAAAACCTCTACAAACTTTTGGCACTACTTTTGGGAATCCTCCGTCCTTACTGTATAAGCCTTACATACATCAGTCCGAGAAAAAGTATTTCGCATGATACTTGGAGGACTTTCCACGCTCTTACAAGTATTTACAATGAAGAATACAAGATGTACTCTATATACAATTTAAAAATAAAAAAACTCATGGATGGCACAATTGGTAAACAAGTTGTTCTCAGATAACAGATTGTTTTGGTTGAAAGGTTGTTGGTTCGATTCCTAGGTAGTAGTTTAGTTGGAGCTAGGAAATTGAGCAGCTGGAGGTGCGAACATGTCTTTTATCCTCCTCGATACCATTTTTGAGAGGTATAACAACTCTAATTATCAAACTGTGTGAAATTGAGAGTTAAGTGAGATAGTGTGAATTTTGTTCCTGTAAAGAGAATTCATGCCTAACAAGTCAATTAGGACATAAAAAGAACATAAGTTGTGTTTAGAGACAAAAATACAGAAATTATGTTTACGAGGGTATTTTAGTAATTTTGCAAACTAGGTCTGAACTGAGTTCTGACAGTCTAGTTAAATTCTCTGATAAATTCTAAGGGAATATATGTGTCTAATTTAATTAAATGATGTGTAGAATAATTTTAATAATTAGGTCAAAGATTAAGAAATTAAAAGTCAAAACTATGTAAAAGTAAGCTTTTAACTTTACACCTAGGCTTAATCTTTGGTCAAAGATGAATGTCTTGCTTTGTTTGCTATATGTGATGTGTAATTATATTATTGTATGATTGGTTGGTCAAAAAATTCAAGTGGATGATGTGTAAAGTGAAAACCAATAAAAATTAAGTTACTTTAAAGCTTTGAAAAGCCAAAAATTGTGTGCTATTCTTTCCTTTCAAGACCAAGTCGGTTTGCATGCTCTTTGGACTCATTCTCACGCACAAAAATCTGATGGAATAGGTGGGAGTCTTGTCTTGAAAGTTTGGTTAAAGTTTGATAGAAAAATCTAAGTTAAAAAAGTGAAAAAGTCATAAAAAGTAAAGCTTTAAACCTTTTAATTTCAAATCACTTGTCATCTTCTTATTTTTTCTTCAAGATACACAAAATACTTCATCTTCTTCTCCTCCACGATAGTGGCATCCTTGGAGAGTGAGAGCTTGAGAGAACTTGATTTCTAGTCATAATTTCAAGAAAGTTTCAACATGAAAAAGATTCCTTGTGAGCTTGTGAGCAAAAGCCCTCAAACCATACACCTTCTAGCCTTGTATTGAGTAAGATAGTCCCTCCTAAAGGTTGTATATGGCAGTTGTACTTTGGTGTTTTGGATGAGTTTTGTTTGGTTTTTATGTTGAAAAAAGCTTAAGGTTACCTAAAGGAAGCTATACAAGGTAATTGCTAACAACTTTATTGATTTGATGATGATTTGTGAACATATGTGTTCTTGTGTTCAACATGAATTTCTATGTATGCTAATGATGAATTTTGAAGTGGTTTTATCTTAGAAATTGATTGATTAACTATGTAAATCAAAGATAACATTTTGAATTCTTGAAAAATTGCAAGAAAGTAACCTAACCCTAACTTCAAGATTCGGCCATGATTAGTAAATTAGGGTTTGATATGGTTTGATGTTGTGCACATGTTAATTGACGTGGTGTGATGTTTAATTGGTGATTTAAAGTTTAATTAATGGTTAATATGTCAAGAAAAATGCATGCAAAGCGTTGATGTTCAAGTCGTAATTTTGACTATGCATGCTAAGTGTATGATAATGATGTGTTTATATATGATTGATAATGGAATTAAGATTGTGTGATGATTTATTAATGAATTGTGTGATGAAAATACAAAGAATCCCTAAGTACTTACCTACGTACACTATTCGGCCAAGTGTAGGTAAATTATGGTTTATGTGCAAAATGATTAATTGAATGTTTATAAAATGAATTCAATGTGTATATGATGACGTGGTGTCATTGGATTAAAGTTTGAATGCATAAAAGTCATGAAAATCTAATATGCATGTTTTGGTCAAACGAGTTTAATTGGGTATCCATGATGTTTAATTTATTTTGATTGATGTTATATGTATTTGGTGGATAATAAATTGTATATGAATGGTTGGTTTAAGTTTTGAACTTGTGAAAGTAATTTGACACTTAAAGGATCTAAAATCAATGATTTGAAAGCCTAAGATTAAGTATATGCTTTGATGCATGATGAATTGTTAAATGGAATCTTGATGAGTGTTATAAAAGCATGAAAATATGTGTGAATAAATGTATGCTAGGGTTTCCATATAGAGTTTTATATGGTTGGAATTAAATTTAATTGATAACTAAACCCTAGAAACATAAATGAAATGTGTTCAAGTATTTTTGAATGATTAAGTCTCTAATTGATAGAGTTAATTCTTATAGGTTTAACAATGTGTGACCTAATGTCAAGAATAAAGGTGTAGGTCTGACTTGTGGTATGAGCATGAATTGTCAAGAATGAAATGTGGAATTGAAAAGATAAAAGTCTTGTGATACAATTGGATGTGTGAAAGTTAAATCTGATAAATATTTGGATAACGGGTGTGAGTTAGGATACAGTGATTTCTGATCAGAGTTCTAAGGATTTGACGTAGTTGCTTGTGTTTCAAGTAAGAGTGTTATAGGAGCTTCAAAAGGAAAGCTCTTGGTTTGGGAGGATATTCCTTTGTATTATTCTACCAGGATCTAAAAGGATCATGGTTGCAATACCTGTGTGTATATCTATTGGATTCTGTTAGATACTTAGTGTAGTTGCATTCATATAGGTGATGACATGTGATTGGTATAACACCTCAAATTTTTAAAACATATATTAATATATTAAATGTGAATTAAAGGGTAGGATTAGTGAAAATCCTGAAATTAAGGTCAAAATACAAAATAAGGATAAAACGCTAATTAGCCAAATACGTAACCCTAGGAAAGTAAAATTGAGTAGAATGTCTCAAATGGGAAAACTAACCTGGAAATGGATTCAGAACAAAAAATTGAGTGGTTAGGCAAGTTTCTGAAAATTTGGTGAATAATGTTTTTATCGGGTAAAAATACTGCGTTACAGTTGCACCGTAAAACGTGCCGATTGAATTTTGAGCTCTAGGTTTGGATATAAGTTATAAATGGTACATAAGACTAGGAAATATGATTTCTGGCAAAAATTGATGGAAATTAGTATGTTTGGGGAAGCGTGCCCACGACGCGCATAACAACTTAAAACTGCGATTCCTCCGAACGACCGGAAAATTCTGGATTCATCTGATCAAGGGCAATTAAAGGACAATGATTAATGTTAAAAAATAGAGTTTCTAAATAGGTTATGAAATTATGGATGTTTAGTGGAATAAGCGAAAGATTTGAATTAGTTTGAAATCGCGTGAGGTGGCGGTGGGGCCCACCTCACTTAAGTGACTATATGACAACATCACAATGTCACTATTCATCATCTTTTTCCTCCCTCCCTTTCCTCAAAACCGTGAACCACCCCCCACCATTTCCATTTGCTTCCAAATCTTCAATCCCTCCTAACTCCCTCAATACTACCTCAAATCAAGCAAAGTTTGTCACCAAAGTTGTTGGAAATCATCATCCGAACACATCCCACCGATTATTTTTCCTTGAAACTCACTCATTTGGGAGAAAAGGGGCAAAACCAACCATGAAAATTGGAGGAGTTTTTGAGATTTTGGAGTTGTTTGTTCAAGCCATTGCTTGGGGATCACTTGGAGGAGTCCTAGGCCAAGCTTGTGAGTATATTTAAACACCTTTTATTGGTTGATTCATGAATCTAAAAATTGAAAACCTAGAGCATGAGTTGTATGATTAATGTAGTTAGAGAGCTCAAATGGAAATTGTGTATTAGATATTTGTGGCTTAGAATGATGTTTTAGAGTGATTGAAGATATAAAAATTATTGGTGAAATTGGGATTTTAACTTAGTGAATTTTTTGTTGTCGTTCATGACTTTGTGAATTTGTTTGGTTGTAGGATTGTGTAATTGAGTTGTTGAGTGTTTGTATGAATTAAAAGTAAGATTGTATGATGTGTGGGAATGTTGAATTGAATTGAATAACCATTGGAGTGTGGCCATGAACAATTCGGCCATATTGAGGAAATTGGAGTGAGATGTTGTAAAATCATGCAATTGATGTGTTGTGTTGTTAAATGGTATTTAGAGGTGTAGTGTGATGAGCGGATGCTTGGAAATTAAAGGAAAAATAATTTGAGTGTGTGTGATGTGCATTTGGACTTAGAGTGGAATAGTTGAAAAAATGGTGTTGTGATGATGTAGGATGGAAAGTGGGACCTAAAATGATATTGTGGTAACCATAGGATGCTAAAGAAAAATTAAAAGAAAATAAAGAAAAATAATTTGTAAAATAAACCTAGGTTGGCCGAACCTAGCATAGGTGGGGAGGGATTTTGGTGCTTTGTAATCTTGGTTGATTGCACCTTGTATTGATGATCCTTGTGTGATCATTGTAGGTTGCCTCCCGCGGAATTGAACTCGGAACCGTGAGCTTGGTGGGTTTCCTTTGGTCCCGGACCAAAGAGATTTTGGTAAGTGGTCTTGAACCTATGCATGTGTAATTAATAAACTTGCATATATCTTGGTTGTTTGATATTGGAATGGAAATGGCCTATGTGTAGGCATTTCTTGTAAACCAAGATCGGTGATACTGTGGATTGGAGCGATCAAGGGAAGGAGATTATTCAGGTAATCCCTTGGTACTGGGGTTTAATCCCCGTGTGTGCTCCACCATGCCCGTTGAGGGTAGTAGTTGGATGTGTATGTGAATAATGTAGTATAACATGTTCATGCATTGTGTATGTTTAGTGGTACATAGGATGTACCGAGTCTCTGGCCAGTAGACAGTTGCCTTCGGGCATTGCAGACTTCCACTGGATAGGTGATGAACCCTTAGTTCATCAGGTTTTTAAGCATGAATTAATATCAATTTGTGTGATTAAATGGATGGAAAAGAGGTTAATGTCCTGGAAATCTCTCAAATACAAGTTGTGAAGCTTATGTTGAAAATTACATTGTTTTTGTAGGGAAATGAAGCTCAAGAAGCAAAAGAGAGAAGGAAGAAGATTCTGAAGAATGGGAAAATTCTAAGTGTTGGGCACTAAAACGCCCAAAGTCAAGCGTTTTAGCGCCCTGCTGCAAAATGAAGCCAAAAAGTGCTGGTGCTGAGCACTAAAATGACCAAGTCCAGAGTTTTAGCGCTCTGATGTGCAAAAAGGTTCTGGTCGTGAGCGCTAAAACGCCCAAATCGAACATTTTAGCGCCCAAGACAGTTGAAAGCAGTTGGGCATTCGTCAAAGTTGGACGCTAAAACGCCCATAAGTGAACGTTTTAGCGCCCAAGTCAGTTTTCAGTTGTAATTTGTAAACTATAAAAGGACAAGGGGCCTTCATACTCAAAGATCAGATCCAATCCATCATATCTCATTCTGACTTTTCTCATCACACTAGGAGAAGGGAGATCAGATCAGATCTACCAGGTCTTCCATAGATCTGATCTGACTCCTCATTTTCTCTGAATTTCCAAATTCTTAGGATTAGTTCTTGTAATAATTAGTATTTCCTATGTAATTGCACTTGGAGATTGAAGACTCAACTATCATGTCAATAGAGTTTGATCTTTCTTCTCTTGTTTGTATTTCAATTATGTCTTAGGAGAGTCCTTTGTAGTCTGATTCAATGGAACTCAAGTTTGAATTTATGAATGGTTAATTAGATGTTTTGTTTATCTATTATGTGATTGTATGAAGTTGTCTTGATTAATTCTTCATGTTGAGGAATAGTGTAGAATAGACATGTTTACATTGTTTCTCTATTTTTGATAACTTCATCATTAGTGTTCTAGTAGTCAATAGGTCTCCATGAGGGAGTTCCAGTTAACCTGGGGTCGTGGTGTGTCATCCGTAGAGGAGCACACTAGGAAGTCTCGGGTGTATATGGATGGAAGGTGCCTTGGTTGATGTTCTGCGAACACTCCTCGGTTTGAAATCCGTAGGCTGTGCCGAGGCCAATAGGCCGGACGTTGCGTGGAATTTGGCATTGACCATTCCAGCCTCGTCGTATTTTATTTTCCTATGCTTCCCTACTTCACTAAATCCCTTACTTTATCCCGTTTTAAATGTTGTATTATGTTATTGATATGCATCGAAGTGAGCCATTGAGCGGAGTATTCTCCAGAACCTCTGGGTTACTAAGATATATCCGTATATCTCTCTGCTTTGGGGATTTTATTTCAGGTAGTGTCAGTGGTGTTGGAGCGGCGGGCAAGAGGCCCGTAGGATGATGCTCATGGGCGTATTGTGGATTTTGTATTTTGGGGTCACATGACCTAGGATAGACTTAGGACATGAACATTATGTTGAGCTAGGACCATTCATATTGTCATTTTGTTCATGTCTCTTTTTGGCTAAGTTTAGTTGTTAATTATCATGTTTCATTTGAAAGTTATGGTGTTGTAATTAAAGTTATAAATTGTAATATGTCCATTGGAGATGATGTAAATTGTATTATGGAGACTTTATGTAATATTGAAGCATATATGTGATGAAAGGGCAATAGGCCTATTCTATGATTTGATTTATGTTTTATGTCAAAGAATTGCATGCAAAAGAATTAATGTGATTGAAATGGATTAAGAATTTATAATGAAATTATTGAATTGTAAAGTAAGCCAAATGATATAAATTGTGAAGGGTTGTAAGAGCACCAAGGCATTGCTGATCCTTGAGTGTCACCCATATCTATAGGTACATTTGAGGATAGTTAAGCACTTTTACAAAAGTGGGATTTATTAGAAAAACAAATAAAACTCTTGCGAGATTTTCAGAAATTGACAGAATTTAAGTGAACTTTGGGAGAGCATATCTCCCTCCATAAAATTCCAATAGGAACGTGCCATACGCCGTTTTAAATCTTCAGATGTCAACTACCTTGTGTCAAAATTTGAGAACCAAAGGAGAACCACGCTACCCTGTAGAAGCCTGAGAACACGGAATGTCCAGAACACCCCTGCACATGGGGCTGTCTCTGGAAGTTTTTGGAAAATTTATTACCACTTCATTTCTTAGTCAAATTAGGTGCATGATATGTCAAATTGAAGATTTAGGTGTCTAGTTTACTGTATAAAAAATTGAGAGAAATTGGTGGAGTTTATTTTCCAGAATCATTGATGGAGTGAGGGCTGTTTGGAGCCCTGTTTGAGGTTGGCTGACAGATTTGCTTGTCCAACTTCAAACGGTGATATTCGAAGCAAACGAGAACTTTATGACTCGTGTGATAGCTTTTTAGAAAGGTAATTAAGTCTAGAATAACATACTAAAATATGAAAGGTTCGTGGCATGCGGTTTATCTGCAGTAATTAAAATACCGAACCATGTTCGGATAGGTAGAAAACGTAAACGTGAGATTTTAGCTAAGTGAGTTTATGGGAACCCCTTAGTGCCATGAGAGGAGTGTCATATGATATTTAGGAAATTTAAATAATTATTCCGCAAATATTTTACAGTTACGGTCACAACTTTTATTTATTACGCTTTATTATTGTTTTAAATGCTCGCTTAATAAAAAGAAAAAAAGTTTACTCTCATTTTTATAAATGAATTGCTGTGATTGTAACTGCGCTTAATATCATAATCAATGTTAACAATACCAGTGTACAACGGACTGTTACAATTGGATATCTGAGATAACATGATAAATTAATAGGCTTATATGATGTATGCTATGCTATATGTATCTGATCTTACATGCAGGAGGTGAACTCACGGGTGGAGACTACTCCATAAACCCTGAGTTTACGAGATTTATTTCTCACCCCGCATTATGGGGATATATTTCAGGTGTTCCAGCAACAGCAGGAGAGCCCTCTCATGGCAAGAGGCCAGTGCAGGGTGACTAAACAATCAGCTGGAGTATTGTATTGTGTGTTTTGAGGCATGAATAATAATCATGCATTTGTATAGTTGATATTGTTTTGAGAGGCATGTGTAGCCTTAGATTATGATGTTAAGCAATATATGTATGTAGATGACAAGTGTGTTGGCACGGAGCCACTTTTAGTCCACTATGTTGGACAATTTGATATATTTATAGATGGTATGGATTTTTCTGTATTTCAGGTACAAGATAATTTTCGGAATTAATCCCTGGTTAAGTACAGTTTATAGCCGTTATGTTATCCGTAAAACACTGTTCGAAATGGTACAAGATATCATATCCGGATAGTATCTTGACTGTCAAAGACAGTTACCGAAAAATAATTAGGAGTTCTATGCAGGTATAGGACTATAGAGATAATAACAGTAATTATAATAAAATAATTTGAAAAACGAAATACGTATGGTAATACGTAAAGATAATTAAAAGAAAAATTAAATCACTTAGTTACGCGAATAACGGTGATACTTTTATAAGTTAAGTCTTCTGCTTAAGCATTTAATTATGCAACGTTTCTGTACCATGTGCATGTTAACTAACCAATTGCGAACTGGGGTGTTACAGGAGGGGTTTAAAGCCTTAATTCTGGGACCTGCTTCAAATCAGACTAGTTGTGAAGCGATGAACCAATTAGAATATCGCGCGCGCACACACACACACACACACACACATATATAGATAGAGAGAAATATTTCTCAAGCAGCTTGAGATATATTTATTTTCGTCTATCCAAAAACTACGTCATTTTATTTATTTATTTATTTTATTATATTAATTGATTCACCTTTGAATGATTATGATTTCTTTTTTCTCTATCGTTCTTTATCACCATTGATCTATCTTTGTACGAATATGATTTAGTAGCCAGAGATAAAGATATCTCAAGCAGCTTGAGAAACGAAGATTTGACACCATAACGACTGTCAAACTTTGAAATTTGACACCAAATCCTAACCGTTGATTTCTGCGAACCAATCAACGATATCATTTATTGAGAATCAAACTTATTAATTAATCATTAATTCACAATAAATGATAATCGTTGATTGGCATAAATCAACGGTTAGGATTTGATATCAAATTTCAAAGTTTGACATTAGTGTCAAAGGATCATATATATATATTGTTATGGACCAGTATAATGGGCCCATTAAGTAGCAAGCCCAACAAGGGGAAATCCAAGATATGGATTGATACTAATAAAGGATAGATATCCATCAAGGATACTAATCCTAATACGACAACATAGCTATTAGGCCTGGACCCTCACCAGAGGAACCAAAGGCCCATCCACACTGCCTACAAGTAACCTCTATAAATACAAAGGTAAACCCTAAAGGTACGTACGCTCTCGCTCTTACTGTTATGCTGTCACTGTGCACACACACACACACCCCATTGGCTAACGCCGCTGTAGTATTCTGTGCACAGTGATCTGCTTGACTCAAGAGTATCTTCTCCATAGATACCTTGGAGAGGGCGCTAGATCCAATATCAACATACTAGCCTATTGGGCTAGACTTCTCTGTCTCAAGGACAGAACATTGGCGCCGTCTGTGGGGATTTTCTTCTTTGAATTTGAAGTTCCCACCAAATCTGAGAAGGAATGGCAATTCAGACGAGGAGCAGTAGCCAACAGCCACCCCCAAACCAGAATCAACCGTTGGATCCAATCCTGGAGGAGACAAATCAGCCTCAGAACTAGATCGAAAACAACGTAGATTACGACCACGTCCAGGTCGAAGACGATGTGTCAGATACCGCTTCCACTCCGGCGCGTCGAGATAGGGGGGCTGGGGCGATCGTAGCTCCAACAAGAACCAACCCTTCCCAGCATCCTGGAGATTTGGTTGCGCGTATCGCTCAATCGGCTGATCCGGATACTCGGTTGGCCAACAACGCGTTCGCTGCAATCATGGAACGAATAACGGAGATGGAGAACCATAATAACTTTCAATGGCAGCAGGATTTTAGGGCTATTCGGGAGGAGAATAACAGAGGAATGAGGGATCTGGAGCAGCGTTTAACGCACTTGACTGGACCAGGAGCAACTGAAGCTGACGGCCAACTTGTTAATGGCCGTGAAGGAGCTCGGAACATGGTTCTCCCAAACCGAGTTCCCAATACAGGAGATCATAACAGGCCCAATCTTGTGAACGCTGCAAACCCGAATCAGGGAAACCAGGCTGTTAATGGCCAAAATCCTCAAAACCATCAGGCGCAAGTTGATGGTCAGGAGGACCGAGTTAGAATCCTTCCTGCACAAAACGCTCAAGATATCTGAGGTCGGGTAGAACTCGGCGGGTATAGGAGGAAGTACAGCAGGGGGCAGTACAACAACCCCTTTACTGGTGAAATACTAAACATTGTCTTCCCGGAGGATTTTGACTCAGCATGTCTGCCAAAGTACGATGGGAGCCAAGATCCGCAGGTCCATATAGATGCTTTCGACATGGATATGTACATCAGAGGAATTGATGAACCTCTCATATCCCGGATATTTTCCATAACACTGACTGGAGCAGCGCAGGCATGGTTTTCAACCCCTTCCTGCTAATTCCATCGGGTCGTTTGAAGAATTCGGACAGAAGTTCCTCTTGAACTTTGCAACTAGCAAAAAGCATCCGAAGTCCGAGTTCGCTCTCGGAAAGATACGACAGCAACCCGGAGAAACCCTCCAGAAATATCTTAATCGGTTCAAGGATGCTGCATTGCAGGTCCCAGGGCTGCAAGAGAATGTCCATGTTCACCTCATTGTGGCGGGTTTGGATGGTGCATCCAGACTAGCCAAGTCGGTCTATAAAGACCCAGTAAGGACGTTGGAGGAATTCAGAACTCGTTCAAAGAAATATCTCGAACTAGAGCAAATAGAGATTGCAAATGCACAGTCTGATGAGGGCAAAAGGGGCAGCCCGAGAAGGAGGAGCCCGACCCCAAAGGGAAAGGAACGAATCGACAATAAGAAGAAAGATCAACGCCCACGAATCCCGGACATGAGGGACCGCGTTGGGAGGTATGACAAGTATACACTTTTGAATGCGTCGCGTTCTCAAATTTGGAGAGAAGTAGCCATGACGGAGATGAAGAAGGTGGAGAGACCCCGACCCATATTTGACAGAGGAGGCTTAGATAAGTCCAAATACTGTGCCTTTCATGATGGGCCAGGTCACACAACTGATCAGTGTTGGGATCTCCGGGATGCGGTGGAGAAGTTTGTAAGAGATGGTAGATTACGACAATACGTGATTAAAACCCAAGGGTCCAAAAGCAACAAAAGGAAGCCAGGAAATATAAGGAGAAGTAAAAGCCCAGTTCCTGAAAAGAAGAACAAAGATGAGCGAGATCGCAAAGATGATCCCAATTTTGATGAGTTCCCAGAAGCGGAATTCGATTGTAATGTAATCAGTGGAGCCCTTGGAGGAGGTGGAGACACCATAAGCGCAAGAAGGAAATACTTGAAGGAGGTCCTTTCGATTCGAGATCGTCCTAGATTCAAAGAGGATTCGAGCAAGCCAGATCCCCCTTTACTGTATTTTACAAAGGAGGACATGCATGGCGTGTTGCCTGGACATGTTGGCGGACTGGTTATAGCCGGAACTTTGGTAAACTGTCGGGTTAAGAAGATTTTTGTTGATGCAGGGAGCAGTGCCGACATCATCTTATGAGACGCTTTCAAAAAGATGAACCTTGATGAGGAAGACCTCAAACCGTGCAAAACAACTTTGATAGCCTTTAATGGAGAGCATACACCTCCCAAAGGCTATATAGATCTCAGGTTGACTCTGGAACCAAAGACGCGTTCAAGTCGGAACGGGTAAGGTTTATAGTGGCTGATTTACCATCAGAGTATAATATAATTCTGGGCAGGCCAACTATACACCAGTGGGACATGCTGGTTTCCACGAAACACCAAAAAATAAAGATGCTATGCAGTAAAGGCGAAATAATTACTGTTTGCGGAGATAAAAAAGAGTCCAGGGGATGCTATTTCGACACTGTCAAAGATAGTGAGGATGGACATACAAGTCCGCCCCGAATTCATGCATGGGACAAACAGGGAAAGAAAACAATCCAACACCATTCCAAGAAGCCCGTCAATGTGGTCGAACTTGACATGAGAGAAAAAGTAGTGTCGAGACCAGAACCCGATGGGGAATTAGAGAACCTAGCACTCGGGAAAGATCCCAGCCAGTTTACCCGCATTGGTAAGACCATAGACCCTATATTAAGCAAATTTTGGCTGACTTTCTTAAAAGCAACACGAATGTATTTGCATGGAAGTCGTCAGAGATCCCTGGCATCGACCCCGCATTTTGTTGTCACAAATTGGCAGCTTATCCGGGGTCCACGCCAGTTTCCCAGAAGAAAAGAAATCTGGGACCAGAAAGGAAACAAGTTCTACAAGAGCACGTTAAAGAACTCTTGGATGCCGGGTTCATTCGGGAGATACAGTACACGACATGGCTTGCTAATGTGGTGATGGTGAAAAAACCAAATGGGAAATGGAGAATCTGTACTGATTACACAGATTTAAACAAAGTTTGCCCAAAGGATGCTTATCCTATGCCTAACATAGATCAGCTGGTAGATAACTCGGCTGGATTTCGTCTGTTGTCTTTCATGGATGCCTATTCGGGATACAACCAGATCCCAATGTACCCGGCGGATCAAGAAAAAACGGCCTTTATTGCTGAAAAGGCCAACTATTGCTACAATGTGATGGCATTTGGACTTAAAAACTGAGGGGCAACTTACCAGAGGATGATGAATAAGGTCTTTGAAGATCAGCTGGGCAAAAATGTAGAAGTATACATAGATGATATGATTGTGAAGTCATTTGATATGATGAATCATGTTCAGGATCTTGAGCAAACGTTTTAGAAGCTCAGGAAGTATCGCATCCGCCTTAACCCGGTAAAGTGCGCGTTCGGGGTAGCAGCTGAAAAATTTCTGGGTTTCATGCTAACCCACAGAGGAATTGAGGCGAACCCGGATAAATGCAAGGCTGTTCTTGACATGAAAGCACCCCAAAGCAAAAAGGAGGTCCAACAGCTGACCGGACGATTAGCTGCGCTAACCCGGTTTCCTCCAAAATCGGCTAAAAATGCCCTCCCATTCTTTAAACTTTTAAAGAAAGAAGCAACTGACGGATGGAACCCGGCATGTGAAGCCACGTTTGAGAAGATAAAGAAATGTTTATCAACTCCACCGATCCTCTCAAAGCCAAACCCAGGAGATGTTCTAATTCTGTATTTGGCAGTAGGGGAGGAAACAATAAGCGCTGTACTGATCAAGGAAACTAACGAAGGCCAGGAGCCAATTTACTTTGTCAGTAGAGCCTTACAAGGTGCAGAGGTCAGGTATCAAAAGTTAGAGAAGGTGGCTTTTGCTTTGCTGGTTACGGCTAGAAGGTTGTGGCCGTATTTCCAAGGCCATCAAATAATCGTCAGGACTAACCAGCCTATTCGGCAGGTGTTGCACAAGCCGGACCTGGCAGAAAGAATGACTAACTGGGCAATAGAACTCAGTGAATATGACATAACATATGAAAGCCGGAAAGCAATCAAAGCACAAGCCTTAGCTGACTTCATAATGGAATTGACGCCACTGAACTCGGAACATGAGGAACCCAGCGATGCATGGAAGGTCTACGTAAACGGATCTTCCAACAATAAAGGAAGTGGGGCTGGAATCATATTAGAAAGCTCAGAAGGAGTAACCACTGAGCATTCTCTGAACTTGGGATTCCCAACCTCAAATAATCAAGCTGAATACGAAGCTCTAATAGCTGGGTTGATCTAGGCTAAAGAACACAAAGCTAGGAAAGTGTAAATCTTTAGCGGCTCACAGTTGGTAACCTCACAAATAGAAGGAAAGTACCAAGCCAAAGGTCCTCTACTGATGAAGTGCCTGAGTCGAGTTCAGGAAATCATGGTCGACTTTGATGAGGTTCGGGTTGCTCACATCCCATGAGGGGAGAATAGCCGAGCTGACATCTTGTCGAAGTTAGCCAGCACCAAAAATTCGGGTAACCACAGAATCGTGGTTCAGCAAAGTATAACAATGCCGAGTTGCGTGATGGTGATAACCTCAACAAACGATTGGAGGAAACCTCTGGTCGATTACCTGGAGAAAGGAATACTGCCAGAGGATCACCTAGAAGCTAGGAAGCTGGTACGAGATGCGACACAATATGCAATCGTGAATGACAGCTATTCAGAAATGGTTTGCACAACCCCATGCTAAAATGCTTGAACTCGGAAGGAGCAGAGTACGTCCTTGCCG
>NW_026900103.1:0-13661 GCF_033153095.1 Gastrolobium bilobum
ACACTAGTGGATGTCATGAAAACTTACTTATTTTCGATGTAGTGAACACAATATGTATGTTTGAATTTCTGTTAACCCTAGAGGATTCTTTCCGTTTTAATGTAAAAAAAACTTTTGAAAATTAGCTGAGGTGTTGCATTCTCCTTGAATCTCAGCTTTCTGTTCACACTAGTGGATGTCTTGAAAACTTACTTATTTTCGATGTAGTGAACAAAATATGTATGTTTGAATTTCTGTTCACCCAAGAGGATTCTTTCCGTTTTAATGTAAAAAAAACTTTTGAAAATTAGCTGAGGTGTCGCATTCTCCTTGAATCTCAGCTTTCTGTTCACACTAGTGGATGTCATGAAAACTTACTTATTTTCGATATAGTGAACAAAATATGTATGTTTGATTTTCTGTTCACACTAGAGGATTCTTTCCGTTTTAATGTAAAAAAACTTTTGAAAATTAGCTGAGGTGTCGCATTCTCCTTGAATCTCAGCTTTCTGTTCACACTAGTGGATGTCTTGAAAACTTACTTATTTTCGATGTAGTGAACAAAATATGTATGTTTGAATTTCTGTTCACCCTAGAGGATTCTTTCCGTTTTAATGTAAAAAAAACTTTTGAAAATTAGCTGAGGTGTCGCATTCTCCTTGAATCTCAGCTTTCTGTTCACACTAGTGGATGTCATGAAAACTTACTTATTTTCGATGTAGTGAACACAATATGTATGTTTGAATTTCTGTTAACCCTAGAGGATTCTTTCCGTTTTAATGTAAAAAAAACTTTTGAAAATTAGCTGAGGTGTCGCATTCTCCTTGAATCTCAGCTTTCTGTTCACACTAGTGGATGTCATGAAAACTTACTTATTTTCGATGTAGTGAACAAAATATGTATGTTTGAATTTCTGTTCACCCTAGAGGATTCTTTCCGTTTTAATGTAAAAAAAACTTTTGAAAATTAGCTGAGGTGTCGCATTCTCCTTGAATCTCAGCTTTCTGTTCACACTAGTGGATGTCTTGAAAACTTACTTATTTTCGATGTAGTGAACAAAATATGTATGTTTGAATTTCTGTTCACCCAAGAGGATTCTTTCCGTTTTAATGTAAAAAAAACTTTTGAAAATTAGCTGAGGTGTCGCATTCTCCTTGAATCTCAGCTTTCTGTTCACACTAGTGGATGTCTTGAAAACTTACTTATTTTCGATATAGTGAACAAAATATGTATGTTTGAATTTCTGTTCACACAAGAGGATTCTTTCCGTTTTAATGTAAAAAAAACTTTTGAAAATTAGCTGAGGTGTCGCATTCTCCTTGAATCTCAGCTTTCTGTTCACACTAGTGGATGTCTTGAAAACTTACTTATTTTCGATGTAGTGAACAAAATATGTATGTTTGAATTTCTGTTCACCCAAGAGGATTCTTTCCGTTTTAATGTAAAAAAAACTTTTGAAAATTAGCTGAGGTGTTGCATTCTCCTTGAATCTCAGCTTTCTGTTCACACTAGTGGATGTCTTGAAAACTTACTTATTTTCGATGTAGTGAACAAAATATGTATGTTTGAATTTCTGTTCACCCAAGAGGATTCTTTCCGTTTTAATGTAAAAAAAACTTTTGAAAATTAGCTGAGGTGTCGCATTCTCCTTGAATCTCAGCTTTCTGTTCACACTAGTGGATGTCATGAAAACTTACTTATTTTCGATATAGTGAACAAAATATGTATGTTTGATTTTCTGTTCACACTAGAGGATTCTTTCCGTTCTAATGTAAAAAAACTTTTGAAAATTAGCTGAGGTGTCGCATTCTCCTTGAATCTCAGCTTTCTGTTCACACTAGTGGATGTCTTGAAAACTTACTTATTTTCGATGTAGTGAACAAAATATGTATGTTTGAATTTCTGTTCACCCAAGAGGATTCTTTCCGTTTTAATGTAAAAAAAACTTTTGAAAATTAGCTGAGGTGTCGCATTCTCCTTAAATCTCAGCTTTCTGTTCACACTAGAGGATGTCTTGAAAACTTACTTATTTTCGATATAGTGAACAAAATATGTATGTTTGATTTTCTGTTCACACTAGAGGATTCTTTCCGTTTTAATGTAAAAAAAACTTTTGAAAATTAGCTGAGGTGTCGCATTCTCCTTGAATCTCAGCTTTCTGTTCACACTAGTGGATGTCATGAAAACTTACTTATTTTCGATGTAGTGAACACAATATGTATGTTTGAATTTCTGTTAACCCTAGAGGATTCTTTCCGTTTTAATGTAAAAAAAACTTTTGAAAATTAGCTGAGGTGTTGCATTCTCCTTGAATCTCAGCTTTCTGTTCACACTAGTGGATGTCTTGAAAACTTACTTATTTTCGATGTAGTGAACAAAATATGTATGTTTGAATTTCTGTTCACCCAAGAGGATTCTTTCCGTTTTAATGTAAAAAAAACTTTTTAAAATTTGCTGAGGTGTCGCATTCTCCTTGCCTTTCTGTTCACACTAGAGGATGTCTTGAAAACTTACTTATTTTCGATATAATGAACAAAATATGTATGTTTGAATTTCTGTTCACACTAGAGAACTCTTTCCGTTCTAATGTAAAAAAACTTTTGAAAATTAGCTGAGGTGTCGCATTCTCCTTGAATCTCAGCTTTCTGTTCACACTAGTGGATGTCTTGAAAACTTACTTATTTTCGATGTAGTGAACAAAATATGTATGTTTGAATTTCTGTTCACCCAAGAGGATTCTTTCCGTTTTAATGTAAAAAAAACTTTTGAAAATTAGCTGAGGGGTCGCTTTCTCCTTAAATCTCAGCTTTCTGTTCACACTAGAGGATGTCTTGAAAACTTACTTATTTTCGATATAGTGAACAAAATATGTATGTTTGATTTTCTGTTCACACTAGAGGATTCTTTCCGTTTTAATGTAAAAAAAACTTTTGAAAATTAGCTGAGGTGTCGCATTCTCCTTGAATCTCAGCTTTCTGTTCACACTAGATGTCTTGAAAACTTACTTATTTTCGATGTAGTGAACAAAATATGTATGTTTGAATTTCTGTTCACCCAAGAGGATTCTTTCCGTTTTAATGTAAAAAAAAACTTTTGAAAATTAGCTGAGGTGTCGCATTCTCCTTAAATCTCAGCTTTCTGTTCACGCTAGAGGATGTCTTGAAAACTTACTTCTTTTCGATATAGTGAACAAAATATGTATGTTTGAATTTCTGTTCACACTAGAGGATTCTTTCCGTTTTAATGTAAAAAAAAACTTTTGAAAATTAGCTGAGGTGTCGCATTCTCCTTAAATCTCAGCTTTCTGTTCACGCTAGAGGATGTCTTGAAAACTTACTTCTTTTCGATATAGTGAACAAAATATGTATGTTTGAATTTCTGTTCACACTAGAGGATTCTTTCCGTTTTAATGTAAAAAAAAACTTTTGAAAATTAGCTGAGGTGTCGCATTCTCCTTAAATCTCAGCTTTCTGTTCGCACTAGAGGATGTCTTGAAAACTTACTTATTTTCGATACAGCGAACAAAATATGTATGTTTGAATTTCTTTTCACACTAGCGGATTCTTTCCGTTTTAATGTAAAAAAAACTTTTGAAAATTAGCTGAAGTGTCGCATTCTCCTTAAATCTCAGCTTTCTGTTCACACTAGAGGATGTCTTGAAAACTTACTTATTTTCGATATAGTGAACAAAATATGTATGTTTGATTTTCTGTTCACACTAGAGGATTCTTTCCGTTTTAATGTAAAAAAAAACTTTTGAAAATTAGCTGAAGTGTCGCATTCTCCTTAAATCTCAGCTTTCTGTTCACACTAGTGGATGTCTTGAAAACTTACTTATTTTCGATGTAGTGAACAAAATATGTATGTTTGAATTTCTGTTCACCCAAGAGGATTTTTTCCGTTTTAATGTAAAAAAAACTTTTGAAAATTAGCTGAGGTGTCGCATTCTCCTTGAATCTCAGCTTTCTGTTCACGCTAGAGGATGTCTTGAAAACTTACTTCTTTTCGATATAGTGAACAAAATATGTATGTTTGAATTTCTGTTCACACTAGAGGATTCTTTCCGTTTTAATGTAAAAAAAACTTTTGAAAATTAGCTGAGGTGTCGCTTTCTCCTTAAATCTCAGCTTTCTGTTCACACTAGAGGATGTCTTGAAAACTTATTTTCGATACAGCGAACAAATATGTATGTTTGAATTTCTGTTCACCCTAGAGGATTCTTTCCGTTTTAATGTAAAAAAAACTTTTGAAAATTAGCTGAGGTGTCGCATTCTCCTTGAATCTCAGCTTTCTGTTCACACTAGTGGATGTCCTGAAAACTTACTTATTTTTGATCTAGTGAACAAAATATGTATGTTTGAATTTCTTTTCACCCAAGAGGATTCTTTCAGTTTTAATGTAAAAAAAACTTTTGAAAATTAGCTGAGGTGTCGCATTCTCCATAAATCTCAGCTTTCTGTTCACACTAGATGATGTCTTGAAACTTACTTCTTTTCGATATAGTGAACAAAATATGTATGTTTGAATTTCTGTTCACACTAGAGGATTCTTTCCGTTTTAATGTAAAAAAAACTTTTGAAAATTAGCTGAGGTGTCGCATTCTCCTTAAATCTCAGCTTTCTGTTCACACTAGAGGATGTCTTGAAAACTTACTTATTTTCGATGTAGTGAACAAAATATGTATGTTTGAATTTCTTTTCACACTAGAGGATTCTTTCCGTTTTAATGTAAAAAAAACTTTTGAAAATTAGCTGAAGTGTCGCATTCTCCTTAAATCTCAGCTTTCTGTTCACACTAGATGATGTCTTGAAAACTTACTTATTTTCGATATAGTGAACAAAATATGTATGTTTGAATTTCTGCTTACCCTAGAGGATTCTTTCCGTTTTAATGTAAAAAAAACTTTTGAAAATTAGCTGAGGTGTCGCATTCTCCTTGAATCTCAGCTTTCTGTTCACACTAGTGGATGTCTTGAAAACTTACTAGTGAACAAAATATGTATGTTTTCACCCAAGAGGATTCTTTCCGTTTTAATGTAAAAAAAACTTTTGATCACACTAGAGGATGTGAAAACTTACTTATTTTCGATATAGTGAACAAAATATGTATGTTTGAATTTCTGTTCACACTAGAGGATTCTTTCCGTTTTAATGTAAAAAAAACTTTTGAAAATTAGCTGAGGTGTCGCATTCTCCTTAAATCTCAGCTTTCTGTTCACACTAGAGGATGTCTTGAAAACTTACTTATTTTCGATATAGTGAACAAAATATGTATGTTTGAATTTCTGTTCACACTAGAGGATTCTTTCCGTTTTAATGTAAAAAAAACTTTTGAAAATTAGTGAAAAAAAGCTTTCTGTTCAACTAGAGGATTTTGAAAAAAATATAGTGAACAAAATATGTATGTTTGATTTTCTGTTCACACTAGAGGATTCTTTCCGTTTTAATGTAAAAAAACTTTTGAAAATTAGCTAAGGTGTCGCATTCTCCTTGAATCTCAGCTTTCTGTTAGTTCACACTAGTGGATGTCTTGAAAACTTACTTATTTTCGATGTAGTGAACAAAATATGTATGTTTGAATTTCTGTTCACCCAAGAGGATTCTTTCCGTTTTAATGTAAAAAAAACTTTTGAAAATTAGCTGAGGTGTCGCATTCTCCTTGAATCTCAGCTTTCTGTTCACACTAGTGGATGTCTTGAAAACTTACTTATTTTCGATATAGTGAACAAAATATGTATGTTTGAATTTCTGTTCACACTAGAGGATTCTTTCCGTTTTAATGTAAAAAAAACTTTTGAAAATTAGCTGAGGTGTCGCATTCTCCTTAAATCTCAGCTTTCTGTTCACACTAGAGGATGTCTTGAAAACTTACTTCTTTTCGATATAGTGAACAAAATATGTATGTTTGAATTTCTGTTCACACTAGAGGATTCTTTCCGTTTTAATGTAAAAAAAACTTTTGAAAATTAGCTGAGGTGTCGCTTTCTCCTTAAATCTCAGCTTTCTGTTCACACTAGAGGATGTCTTGAAAACTTATTTTCGATACAGCGAACAAAATATGTATGTTTGAATTTCTGTTCACCCTAGAGGATTCTTTCCGTTTTAATGTAAAAAAAACTTTTGAAAATTAGCTGAGGTGTCGCATTCTCCTTGAATCTCAGCTTTCTGTTCACACTAGTGGATGTCTTGAAAACTTACTTATTTTTGATCTAGTGAACAAAATATGTATGTTTGAATTTCTGTTCACACTAGAGGATTCTTTCCGTTTTAATGTAAAAAAAACTTTTGAAAATTAGCTGAGGTGTCGCATTCTCCTTAAATCTCAGCTTTCTGTTCACACTAGAGGATGTCTTGAAAACTTACTTATTTTCGATGTAGTGAACAAAATATGTATGTTTGAATTTCTGTTCACACTAGAGGATTCTTTCCGTTTTAATGTAAAAAAAACTTTTGAAAATTAGCTGAGGTGTCGCATTCTCCTTAAATCTCAGCTTTCTGTTCACACTAGAGGATGTCTTGAAAACTTACTTATTTTTGATATAGTGAACAAAATATGTATGTTTGATTTTCTGTTCACACTAGAGGATTCTTTCCGTTCTAATGTAAAAAAACTTTTGAAAATTAGCTAAGGTGTCGCATTCTCCTTGAATCTCAGCTTTCTGTTCACACTAGTGGATGTCTTGAAAACTTACTTATTTTCGATGTAGTGAACAAAATATGTATGTTTGAATTTCTGTTCACCCAAGAGGATTCTTTCCGTTTTAATGTAAAAAAAAACTTTTGAAAATTAGCTGAGGTGTCGCATTCTCCTTAAATCTCAGCTTTCTGTTCACGCTAGAGGATGTCTTGAAAACTTACTTCTTTTCGATATAGTGAACAAAATATGTATGTTTGAATTTCTGTTCACACTAGAGGATTCTTTCCGTTTTAATGTAAAAAAAAACTTTTGAAAATTAGCTGAGGTGTCGCATTCTCCTTAAATCTCAGCTTTCTGTTCACACTAGAGGATGTCTTGAAAACTTACTTATTTTCGATACAGCGAACAAAATATGTATGTTTGAATTTCTTTTCACACTAGAGGATTCTTTCCATTTTAATGTAAAAAAAACTTTTGAAAATTAGCTGAAGTGTCGCATTCTCCTTAAATCTCAGCTTTCTGTTCACACTAGAGGATGTCTTGAAAACTTACTTATTTTTGATATAGTGAACAAAATATGTATGTTTGATTTTCTGTTCACACTAGAGGATTCTTTCCGTTCTAATGTAAAAAAACTTTTGAAAATTAGCTAAGGTGTCGCATTCTCCTTGAATCTCAGCTTTCTGTTCACACTAGTGGATGTCTTGAAAACTTACTTATTTTCGATGTAGTGAACAAAATATGTATGTTTGAATTTCTGTTCACCCAAGAGGATTCTTTCCGTTTTAATGTAAAAAAAACTTTGAAAATTAGCTGAGGTGTCGCATTCTCCTTGAATCTCAGCTTTCTGTTCACACTAGTGGATGTCTTGAAAACTTACTTATTTTCGATATAGTGAACAAAATATGTATGTTTGAATTTCTGTTCACACTAAAGGATTCTTTCCGTTTTAATGCAAAATAAACTTTTGAAAATTAGCTGAGGTGTCGCATTCTCCTTAAATCTCAGCTTTCTGTTCACGCTAGAGGATGTCTTGAAAACTTACTTCTTTTCGATATAGTGAACAAAATATGTATGTTTGAATTTCTGTTCACACTAGAGGATTCTTTCCATTTTAATGTAAAAAAAACTTTTGAAAATTAGCTGAGGTGTCGCTTTCTCCTTAAATCTCAGCTTTCTGTTCACACTAGTGGATGTCCTGAAAACTTACTTATTTTTGATCTAGTGAACAAAATATGTATGTTTGAATTTCTGTTCACCCAAGAGGATTCTTTCAGTTTAAATGTGAAAAAAACTTTTGAAAATTAGCTGAGGTGTCGCATTCTCCATAAATCTCAGCTTTCTGTCCACTCTAGAGGATGTCTTGAAAACTTACTTCTTTTCGATATAGTGAACAAAATATGTATGTTTGAATTTCTGTTCACACTAGAGGATTCTTTCCGTTTTAATGTAAAAAAAAACTTTTGAAAATTAGCTGAGGTATCACATTCTCCTTAAATCTCAGCTTTCTGTTCACACTAGAGGATGTCTTGAAAACTTACTTATTTTCGATACAGCGAACAAAATATGTATGTTTGAATTTCTTTTCACACTAGAGGATTCTTTCCGTTTTAATGTAAAAAAAACTTTTGAAAATTAGCTGAAGTGTCGCATTCTCCTTAAATCTCAGCTTTCTGTTCACACTAGATGATGTCTTGAAAACTTACTTATTTTCGATATAGTGAACAAAATATGTATGTTTGAATTTCTGCTAACCCTAGAGGATTCTTTCCGTTATAATGTAAAAAAAACTTTTGAAAATTAGCTGAGGTGTCGCATTCTCCTTGAATCTCAGCTTTCTGTTCACACTAGTGGATGTCTTGAAAACTTACTTATTTTCGATGTAGTGAACAAAATATGTATGTTTGAATTTCTGTTCACACTAGAGGATTCTTTCCGTTTTAATGTAAAAAAAAACTTTTGAAAATTAGCTGAGGTGTCGCATTCTCCTTGAATCTCAGCTTTCTGTTCACACTAGAGGATGTCTTGAAAACTTACTTATTTTCGATACAGCGAACAAAATATGTATGTTTGAATTTCTTTTCACACTAGAGGATTCTTTCCATTTTAATGTAAAAAAAACTTTTGAAAATTAGCTGAAGTGTCGCATTCTCCTTAAATCTCAGCTTTCTGTTCACACTAGAGGATGTCTTGAAAACTTACTTATTTTTGATATAGTGAACAAAATATGTATGTTTGATTTTCTGTTCACACTAGAGGATTCTTTCCGTTCTAATGTAAAAAAACTTTTGAAAATTAGCTAAGGTGTCGCATTCTCCTTGAATCTCAGCTTTCTGTTCACACTAGTGGATGTCTTGAAAACTTACTTATTTTCGATGTAGTGAACAAAATATGTATGTTTGAATTTCTGTTCACCCAAGAGGATTCTTTCCGTTTTAATGTAAAAAAAACTTTAGAAAATTAGCTGAGGTGTCGCATTCTCCTTGAATCTCAGCTTTCTGTTCACACTAGTGGATGTCTTGAAAACTTACTTATTTTCGATATAGTGAACAAAATATGTATGTTTGAATTTCTGTTCACACTAAAGGATTCTTTCCGTTTTAATGCAAAATAAACTTTTGAAAATTAGCTGAGGTGTCGCATTCTCCTTAAATCTCAGCTTTCTGTTCACGCTAGAGGATGTCTTGAAAACTTACTTCTTTTCGATATAGTGAACAAAATATGTATGTTTGAATTTCTGTTCACACTAGAGGATTCTTTCCATTTTAACGTAAAAAAAACTTTTGAAAATTAGCTGAGGTGTCGCTTTCTCCTTAAATCTCAGCTTTCTGTTCACACTAGAGGATGTCTTGAAAACTTATTTTCGATACAGCGAACAAAATATGTATGTTTGAATTTCTGTTCACCCTAGAGGATTCTTTCCATTTTAATGTAAAAAAAACTTTTGAAAATTAGCTGAGGTGTCGCATTCTCCTTGAATCTCAGCTTTCTGTTCACACTAGTGGATGTCTTGAAAACTTACTTATTTTTGATCTAGTGAACAAAATATGTATGTTTGATTTTCTGTTCACACTAGAGGATTCTTTCCGTTCTAATGTAAAAAAACTTTTGAAAATTAGCTGAGGTGTCACATTCACCTTAAATCTCAGCTTTCTGTTCACACTAGAGGATGTCTTGAAAACTTACTTCTTTTCCATGTAGTGAACAAAATATGTATGTTTGAATTTCTGTTCACACTAGAGGATTCTTTCCATTTTAATGTAAAAAAAACTTTTGAAAATTAGCTGAAGTGTCGCATTCTCCTTAAATCTCAGCTTTCTGTTCACACTAGAGGATGTCTTGAAAACTTACTTATTTTTGATATAGTGAACAAAATATGTATGTTTGATTTTCTGTTCACACTAGAGGATTCTTTCCGTTCTAATGTAAAAAAACTTTTGAAAATTAGCTAAGGTGTCGCATTCTCCTTGAATCTCAGCTTTCTGTTCACACTAGTGGATGTCTTGAAAACTTACTTATTTTCGATGTAGTGAACAAAATATGTATGTTTGAATTTCTGTTCACCCAAGAGGATTCTTTCCGTTTTAATGTAAAAAAAAACTTTTGAAAATTAGCTGAGGTGTCGCATTCTCCTTAAATCTCAGCTTTCTGTTCACGCTAGAGGATGTCTTGAAAACTTACTTCTTTTCGATATAGTGAACAAAATATGTATGTTTGAATTTCTGTTCACACTAGAGGATTCTTTCCGTTTTAATGTAAAAAAAAACTTTTGAAAATTAGCTGAGGTGTCGCATTCTCCTTAAATCTCAGCTTTCTGTTCACACTAGAGGATGTCTTGAAAACTTACTTATTTTCGATACAGCGAACAAAATATGTATGTTTGAATTTCTTTTCACACTAGAGGATTCTTTCCATTTTAATGTAAAAAAAACTTTTGAAAATTAGCTGAAGTGTCGCATTCTCCTTAAATCTCAGCTTTCTGTTCACACTAGAGGATGTCTTGAAAACTTACTTATTTTTGATATAGTGAACAAAATATGTATGTTTGATTTTCTGTTCACACTAGAGGATTCTTTCCGTTCTAATGTAAAAAAACTTTTGAAAATTAGCTAAGGTGTCGCATTCTCCTTGAATCTCAGCTTTCTGTTCACACTAGTGGATGTCTTGAAAACTTACTTATTTTCGATGTAGTGAACAAAATATGTATGTTTGAATTTCTGTTCACCCAAGAGGATTCTTTCCGTTTTAATGTAAAAAAAACTTTGAAAATTAGCTGAGGTGTCGCATTCTCCTTGAATCTCAGCTTTCTGTTCACACTAGTGGATGTCTTGAAAACTTACTTATTTTCGATATAGTGAACAAAATATGTATGTTTGAATTTCTGTTCACACTAAAGGATTCTTTCCGTTTTAATGCAAAATAAACTTTTGAAAATTAGCTGAGGTGTCGCATTCTCCTTAAATCTCAGCTTTCTGTTCACGCTAGAGGATGTCTTGAAAACTTACTTCTTTTCGATATAGTGAACAAAATATGTATGTTTGAATTTCTGTTCACACTAGAGGATTCTTTCCATTTTAATGTAAAAAAAACTTTTGAAAATTAGCTGAGGTGTCGCTTTCTCCTTAAATCTCAGCTTTCTGTTCACACTAGAGGATGTCTTGAAAACTTATTTTCGATACAGCGAACAAAATATGTATGTTTGAATTTCTGTTCACCCTAGAGGATTCTTTCCATTTTAATGTAAAAAAAACTTTTGAAAATTAGCTGAGGTGTCGCATTCTCCTTGAATCTCAGCTTTCTGTTCACACTAGTGGATGTCTTGAAAACTTACTTATTTTTGATCTAGTGAACAAAATATGTATGTTTGATTTTCTGTTCACACTAGAGGATTCTTTCCGTTCTAATGTAAAAAAACTTTTGAAAATTAGCTGAGGTGTCACATTCACCTTAAATCTCAGCTTTCTGTTCACACTAGAGGATGTCTTGAAAACTTACTTCTTTTCCATGTAGTGAACAAAATATGTATGTTTGAATTTCTGTTCACACTAGAGGATTCTTTCCGTTTTAATGTAAAAAAAACTTTTGAAAATTAGCTGAGCTGTCGCATTCTCCTTAAATCTCAGCTTTCTGTTCACACTAGAGGATGTCTTGAAAACTTACTTATTTTCGATATAGTGAACAAAATATGTATGTTTGAATTTCTGTTCACCCAAGAGGATTCTTTCCGTTATAATGTAAAAAAAACTTTTGAAAATTTGCTGAGGTGTCGCATTCTCCTTGAATCTCAGCTTTCTGTTCACACTAGTGGATGTCTTGAAAACTTACTTATTTTCGATGTAGTGAACAAAATATGTATGTTTGAATTTCTGTTCACCCAAGAGGATTCTTTCTGTTTTAATGTAAAAAAAACTTTTGAAAATCTGCTGAGGTGTCGCATTCTCCTTGAATCTCAGCTTTCTGTTCACACTAGTGGATGTCTTGAAAACTTACTTATTTTCGATGTAGGGAACAAAATATGTATGTTTGAATTTCTGTTCACCCAAGAGGAGTCTTTCTGTTTTAATGTAAAAAAAACTTTTGAAAATTAGCTGAGGTGTCGCATTCTCCTTAAATCTCAGCTTTCTGTTCACGCTAGAGGATGTCTTGAAAACTTACTTCTTTTCGATATAGTGAACAAAATATGTATGTTTGAATTTCTGTTCACACTAGAGGATTCTTTCCGTTTTAATGTAAAAAAAAAACTTTTGAAAATTAGCTGAAGTGTCGCATTCTCCTTAAATCTCAGCTTTCTGTTCACACTAGAGGATGTCTTGAAAACTTACTTATTTTCGATATAGTGAACAAAATATGTATGTTTGATTTTCTGTTCACACTAGAGGATTCTTTCCGTTCTAATGTAAAAAAACTTTTGAAAATTAGCTGAGGTGTCGCATTCTCCTTGAATCTCAGCTTTCTGTTCACACTAGTGGATGTCTTGAAAACTTACTTATTTTCGATGTAGTGAACAAAATATGTATGTTTGAATTTCTGTTCACCCAAGAGGATTCTTTCCGTTTTAATGTAAAAAAAACTTTTGAAAATTAGCTGAGGGGTCGCTTTCTCCTTAAATCTCAGCTTTCTGTTCACACTAGAGGATGTCTTGAAAACTTACTTATTTTCGATATAGTGAACAAAATATGTATGTTTGATTTTCTGTTCACACTAGAGGATTCTTTCCGTTTTAATGTAAAAAAAACTTTTGAAAATTAGCTGAGGTGTCGCATTCTCCTTGAATCTCAGCTTTCTGTTCACACTAGTGGATGTCTTGAAAACTTACTTATTTTTGATCTAGTGAACAAAATATGTATGTTTGATTTTCTGTTCACACTAGAGGATTCTTTCCGTTCTAATGTAAAAAAACTTTTGAAAATTAGCTGAGGTGTCACATTCACCTTAAATCTCAGCTTTCTGTTCACACTAGAGGATGTCTTGAAAACTTACTTCTTTTCCATGTAGTGAACAAAATATGTATGTTTGAATTTCTGTTCACACTAGAGGATTCTTTCCGTTTTAATGTAAAAAAAACTTTTGAAAATTAGCTGAGCTGTCGCATTCTCCTTAAATCTCAGCTTTCTGTTCACACTAGAGGATGTCTTGAAAACTTACTTATTTTCGATATAGTGAACAAAATATGTATGTTTGAATTTCTGTTCACCCAAGAGGATTCTTTCCGTTATAATGTAAAAAAAACTTTTGAAAATTTGCTGAGGTGTCGCATTCTCCTTGAAACTCAGCTTTCTGTTCACACTAGTGGATGTCTTGAAAACTTACTTATTTTCGATGTAGTGAACAAAATATGTATGTTTGAATTTTTGTTCACCCAAGAGGATTCTTTCTGTTTTAATGTAAAAAAAACTTTTGAAAATCTGCTGAGGTGTCGCATTCTCCTTGAATCTCAGCTTTCTGTTCACACTAGTGGATGTCTTGAAAACTTACTTATTTTCGATGTAGGGAACAAAATATGTATGTTTGAATTTCTGTTCACCCAAGAGGAGTCTTTCTGTTTT